>NC_080477.1:1845000-2145000 GCF_030265055.1 Doryrhamphus excisus
AACACCGTAAGTGTCACTAACGTCAAAACTAGCACCTTTTTGGATTGTTATGGAGTCACTGATTACTGTGTTTTGCGTAAATTCAAGCACGGTGGTGGTCATGTCGCCATATGGGGCTGCATGAGTGCTGCCAACACCGTAAGTGTCACTAACGTCAAAACTAGCACCTTTTTGGATTGTTATGGAGTCACTGATAACTGTGTTTTGCTTAAATTCAAGCACGGTGGTGGTCATGTCGCCGTGTGGGGCTGCATGAGTGCTGCCAAAACCGAAGGTGTCACTAACGACAAAACTAGCACCTTTTTGGATTGTTATGGAGTCACTGATAACTGTGTCTTGCTTACAGTCAAGCACGGTGGTGGTCATGTCACCGTATGGGGCTGCATGAGTGCTGCCAACACCGTAAGTGTCACTAACGTCAAAACTAGCACCTTTTTGGATTGTTATGGAGTCACTGATAACTGTGTCATGCTTACAGTCAAGCACGGTGGTGGTCATGTCACCGTATGGGGCTGCATGAGTGCTGCCAACACCGTAAGTGTCACTAACGTCAAAACTAGCACATTTTTGGATTGTTATGGAGTCACTGATAACTGTGTCATGCTTACAGTCAAGCACGGTGGTGGTCATGTCGCCGTATGGGGCTGCATGAGTGCTGCCAACACTGTAAGTGTCACTAAGGACAAAACTAGCACTTTCTTGGTTGGATTGTTATGGAGTCACTGATAACTGTGTCTTGCTTACAGTCAAGCACGGTGGTGGTCATGTCACCGTATGGGGCTGCATGAGTGCTGCCAACACTGTAAGTGTCACTAAGGACAAAACTAGCACTTTCTTGGTTGGATTGTTATGGAGTCACTGATAACTGTGTCTTGCTTACAGTCAAGCACGGTGGTGGTCATGTCACCGTATGGGGCTGCATGAGTGCTGCCAACACCGTAAGTGTCACTAACGTCAAAACTAGCACCTTTTTGGATTGTTATGGAGTCACTGATAACTGTGTTTTGCTTAAATTCAAGCACGGTGGTGGTCATGTCGCCGTATGGGGCTGCATGAGTGCTGCCAAAACCGAAGGTGTCACTAACGACAAAACTAGCACCTTTTTGGATTGTTATGGAGTCACTGATAACTGTGTCTTGCTTACAGTCAAGCACGGTGGTGGTCATGTCGCCGTATGGGGCTGCATGAGTGCTGCCAACACTGTAAGTGTCACTAAGGACGAAACTAGCACTTTCTTGGTTGGATTGTTATGGAGTCACTGATAACTGTGTCTTGCTTACAGTCAAGCACGGTGGTGGTGATGTCGCCGTATGGGGCTGCATGAGTGCTGCCAACACCGTAAGTGTCACTAACGTCAAAACTAGCACCTTTTTGGATTGTTATGGAGTCACTGATAACTGTGTCATGCTTACAGTCAAGCATGGTGGTGGTCATGTCGCCGTATGGGGCTGCATGAGTGCTTCCAACACTGTAAGTGTCACTAACGTCAAAACTAGCACCTTTTTGGATTGTTATGGAGTCACTGATAACTGTGTCATGCTTACAGTCAAGCATGGTGGTGGTCATGTCGCCGTATGGGGCTGCATGAGTGCTGCCAACACCGTAAGTGTCACTAACGTCAAAACTAGCACCTTTTTCGATTGTTATGGAGTCACTGATAACTGTGTTTTGCGTAAATTCAAGCACGGTGGTGGTCATGTCACCGTATGGGGCTGCATGAGTGCTGCCAACACCGTAAGTGTCACTAACGTCAAAACTAGCACCTTTTTGGATTGTTATGGAGTCACTGATAACTGTGTCTTGCTTACAGTCAAGCACGGTGGTGGTCATGTCACCGTATGGGGCTGCATGAGTGCTGCCAACACTGTAAGTGTCACTAAGGACAAAACTAGCACTTTCTTGGTTGGATTGTTATGGAGTCACTGATAACTGTGTCTTGCTTACAGTCAAGCACGGTGGTGGTCATGTCACCGTATGGGGCTGCATGAGTGCTGCCAACACCGTAAGTGTCACTAACGTCAAAACTAGCACCTTTTTGGATTGTTATGGAGTCACTGATTACTGTGTTTTGCGTAAATTCAAGCACGGTGGTGGTCATGTCGCCATATGGGGCTGCATGAGTGCTGCCAACACCGTAAGTGTCACTAACGTCAAAACTAGCACCTTTTTGGATTGTTATGGAGTCACTGATAACTGTGTTTTGCTTAAATTCAAGCACGGTGGTGGTCATGTCGCCGTGTGGGGCTGCATGAGTGCTGCCAAAACCGAAGGTGTCACTAACGACAAAACTAGCACCTTTTTGGATTGTTATGGAGTCACTGATAACTGTGTCTTGCTTACAGTCAAGCACGGTGGTGGTCATGTCACCGTATGGGGCTGCATGAGTGCTGCCAACACCGTAAGTGTCACTAACGTCAAAACTAGCACCTTTTTGGATTGTTATGGAGTCACTGATAACTGTGTCATGCTTACAGTCAAGCATGGTGGTGGTCATGTCGCCGTATGGGGCTGCATGAGTGCTGCCAACACCGTAAGTGTCACTAACGTCAAAACTAGCACCTTTTTCGATTGTTATGGAGTCACTGATAACTGTGTTTTGCTTAAATTCAAGCACGGTGGTGGTCATGTCGCCGTATGGGGCTGCATGAGTGCTGCCAACACTGTAAGCGTCACTAAGGACAAAACTAGCACTTTCTTGGTTGGATTGTTATGGAGTCACTGATAACTGTGTCTTGCTTACAGTCAAGCACGGTGGTGGTGATGTCGCCGTATGGGGCTGCATGAGTGCTGCCAACACCGTAAGTGTCACTAACGTCAAAACTAGCACCTTTTTGGATTGTTATGGAGTCACTGATAACTGTGTCATGCTTACAGTCAAGCATGGTGGTGGTCATGTCGCCGTATGGGGCTGCATGAGTGCTGCCAACACTGTAAGTGTCACTAAGGACAAAACTAGCACTTTCTTGGTTGGATTGTTATGGAGTCACTGATAACTGTGTCTTGCTTACAGTCAAGCACGGTGGTGGTCATGTCACCGTATGGGGCTGCATGAGTGCTGCCAACACCGTAAGTGTCACTAACGTCAAAACTAGCACCTTTTTGGATTGTTATGGAGTCACTGATTACTGTGTTTTGCGTAAATTCAAGCACGGTGGTGGTCATGTCGCCATATGGGGCTGCATGAGTGCTGCCAACACCGTAAGTGTCACTAACGTCAAAACTAGCACCTTTTTGGATTGTTATGGAGTCACTGATAACTGTGTTTTGCTTAAATTCAAGCACGGTGGTGGTCATGTCGCCGTGTGGGGCTGCATGAGTGCTGCCAAAACCGAAGGTGTCACTAACGACAAAACTAGCACCTTTTTGGATTGTTATGGAGTCACTGATAACTGTGTCATGCTTACAGTCAAGCATGGTGGTGGTGATGTCGCCGTATGGGGCTGCATGAGTGCTGCCAACACCGTAAGTGTCACTAACGTCAAAACTAGCACCTTTTTGGATTGTTATGGAGTCACTGATAACTGTGTCTTGCTTACAGTCAAGCATGGTGGTGGTGATGTCGCCGTATGGGGCTGCATGAGTGCTGCCAACACCGTAGGTGTCACCAACGATAAAACTAGCACTTTTAAGTAATGTTGCCCCAGAAAAAAATCACTCAAAGTGTCATAAAATGAGTGTGTAAAACATCAGCGGCCATGGAGCAAACCATTACGCAGTCACACACCAGAAAGTCCTCCTCGCAGTAGACTTTGCCGTTGACGTTGTAGAAGGCTTTCCCTCTCAGTCGTCTCCCTAAAAACAAAACAAAACAAAAAAGTTAAAAATAGATTGCAGGGAATGTTTGGGGAAAATTAAACAGATCCATGTTTTTGCCATTTGTGGATAATGGCTCTCACTGTAGTGTGCTGGAGTCCCAACGCTTTATAAATGGCTTTATAACTTCTTCCAAACTGATAGATCTGAATGAATCTCAGTTATATTTGAAAGGAGGGGGACATCATCTTGTATCCCTGCTTATTTTCATTGATGCTGCCGTGGCAACGCTCGCATATCGGTTTTAATCTGTCCGACTAAAAGTGGCAGCGGCGGCAGCAAATCGGCGCCGCAGAGCAGATGGTCGGCCGAAATCAGTCGACATTGTGCCTCAATTTAATTAATCCGAGCACTGATCTCAACAGGAATCCACTCACGGGACATCCACGATCGATACAGCAGACAGCTCCGCACCCTGATAACACCCCCCCCCCCCCAAAAAAAACACACCCTCTCCTCTTCCTTCTCCTTTCCGTGCATTGTGAGCAGTTCAAAAACACGCCAATGATAATAATAATAATAATAATCATCATCAGAATAAACAAGAGACAGGAAGTCCTTCCATGGCACATAGTAGCACTTTCTTCAACATTTGTTTGACTCAGAAACGTATTTTTGTAGTAATTTTAGACATGAAACGACATACTCTAGCGCTTAAAAGTTTGGGATCATTTGCAAATTTAATAATAATAATAATAATAATAATAATAATAATAATAATAATAATAATACATTTTATTTGTATAGCGCTTTTCAAAATACTCAGACGCTTTAGATAGAGATAGAGATAGAGAGATAGATAGATAGAGATAGATAGAGATAGATAGATAGATAGAGATAGATAGAGATAGATAGATAGATAGATAGATAGAGATAGATAGATAGATAGAGATAGATAGATAGATAGAGATAGATAGATAGATAGATAGATAGATAGATAGATAGATAGATAGATAGATAGATAGATAGATAGATAGATAGATAGATAGATAGATAGATAGATAGATAGATAGATAGAGAGATAGAGAGATAGAGAGATAGAGAGATAGATAGAGATAGATAGAGAGCTAGAGAGAGAGAGAGAGAGAGAGATAGAGATAGAGAGATAGAGAGAGATAGAGAGAGATAGAGAGAGATAGATAGAAAGATAGAGAGATAGATAGAAAGATAGAAAGATAGAAAGATAGAAAGATAGAGAGATAGAGAGATAGAAAGATAGAGAGATAGAGAGATAGAGAGATAGATAGATAGATAGAGCGAGAGAGCGAGAGAGATAGACAGATAGACAGATAGACAGATGGATAGATGGATAGATGGATAGATGGATAGATGGATAGATGGATAGATAGATAGAAAACACGGGGGCATGCAGGGTTTAAGAAAATAAGATACTATGTAAAATAATAAATAATAAATAAAATAAAATAAAATAAAATAAAATAAAATAAAATAAAATAAAATAAAATAAAATAAAATAAAATAAAATAAAATAAAATAAAATAAAATAAAATAAAATAAAATAAAATAAAATAAAATAAAATAGGCCTACTATCAACAACTGTCAGTCCTCTGCATCAATCTCCTGGTATGGCTGCTAATCCAACTTCATCATTTTATAAGGCTAATAGATGATTAGAAAAGCCATCTAAAAATCTAAACTAAAACTAAAAACTCTTACCATGCTGTTAACTACTCCCTTCAGAGAGCAGCACAAACTGGTCTAACAAGGACAGAAAAACGACGCCTCACAGGCCGTCACCTGGCAGCTGTACTAAGTAGTACCCGTCAAACACCAGTGTCAGTATCAACAGTGAAGCGCCCACTTCAGGATGCTGGACTTCATAGCAGGACTGCCAAGAAAAAAAAAACCAAAATTTCCAAGTGATCCCAAACTTTTGAGCGGTAGCGTATATAAAAAAACACGTGTATTTTAGTCATGTTTTATACTCCTCGTAATATCACTGATTTGACTAGAATGACAATAAAGCTTTAGTACATGTGCAAATGGTTCATACCATGCTTTTATTTAGCTGAAGCTTACTTTGCACTGAACAGGAAGTCACGGTGCGGATGCTTTAATGCTGTTTAGATGACAGCGGGTATCATTGATATTGTTGCTTCCCACTGCGTAGCAATAACGAGATTAACAATACTTCAACACGTGTCGGCAGAAATTTACCCATTTTTCACAGAAATGACCCATTCTCTAATTTTATGTCAACAGCAACTTAAGCCTTATGCATTATTTTAGTTGTTTGAAGATGAACTATATCAGCAAGTTGAAGTATTTGTCATTTTACAAATAAGGAGTTAGTATGTTCTCTGTAGGCGGCAGTATGAATTATCCTTACTGGCCTTTTTTGCAGTACATTTAGCCAGTGAAGATTGCTTTTA
Organism: Doryrhamphus excisus; assembly: GCF_030265055.1. Lineage (NCBI taxonomy): Eukaryota > Metazoa > Chordata > Actinopteri > Syngnathiformes > Syngnathidae > Doryrhamphus > Doryrhamphus excisus. The sequence continues at coordinate 1,851,208 of NC_080477.1, forward strand.
TAGTTATTAGCCCATATTTCCACACAATAAGTAAGATATGGTAGAAGCAGAGAGCAATAAAGAGTGTGGAGTGATTTCTGATTGAGAACAAATTTTGCTTTGTTCGATATTGAAATATTGAAATTTCTGTCCACCTTATGTTGTATATTTGTAATATGAGGTTGTAATGGAGATGAATAAATTTGATAAATAAGGTGAAAAACACGACTAAAATTTAGAAACAACTCATAGCAAAACACAAAGGCTTAATTAACCAAAATCTAGCAGCATGAATTTGATCAAAAAAGATAATTCCGCAACAATCTGGCTTATGCGGAACTCCGCCCCCCCCCCCCCCCCCCCCGGGTGATGACTTCACCCGAGCCTGGTGGACGCCGCACACGGCTCTAATAAATCTGCTGGATTAGTAGTCAGATTTAATTGTTGTCCCGGGCCACAGTTTTATGGGTGTCCCCGCATGGGAAGAAACGAAAGACACGGCACCCCCCCCTGCCCCCTTCCCCATTCCCTGTCCTATCGTCCTCTCATTTAACAGTGAAATTTATGCAATCGCTATATTTCACACACAAACGCCGTGTCACAAGTGCTGGGAGATGGTCATACATTAAGGCACCGCCTAAATGGCCCCAGCGGCCGAGGAATGCCGCGCACACAATAGGTGGGACTTTTAAGACTTGGGGACTGGGGAGCAATTAGCATTTTCGCTCGCGCCCGGCAAAGAGGCCGTGCGAAGAAGCCACACTTGTTAAGAGACGGCGTTCCTCAACAAAGCCTCGCTTCGGAGAGAGGGCCAACCTTTGCGAGAACAGTGAGATTATAGAGGGGAGTGCGCGGGGGTTGCGAGGTGTCAGCGCAGGCTCGTCTGTGGCCCCTGCTTGGAGGTTTGGGGGTCTGGGAGGTGAAACACAAAGGCCCCGGCGTTGATGACTGCGCGGTGCGCTGCTAGGGGAGCGGGCCGACTGAGCAAACGGGGACATTCCTTCTGCCTGAGGTCACTAGCTGGTCCCATTCAACACCCCCGCCGGTACCTCTCCAACACTTGCCCTCGCCCAGGACAGGAAGGGGGAGCCCAGAGTTCCCCGCCTCAGTCTCCTCCAGGCCTTTTGTTGAGGACGTGCCCTCTTTTGGAATGAGAAAAAACTAGCACAAAATTTGGGTTGTTTTATTTTTGGTATTATTATTATTATTATTATTATTATTATTGTCAGTTGGCCACACAAATGGAGCATGGAATTGTATTGAAATGTATTGTGACGGTCCAGGGCTGCATGAGTGCTGCCAACACCGGAGGTGTCACCAACAACAAAACTAGCACCTTTTTCGATTGTTATGGAGTCACTGATAACTGTGGTTTGGTTAAAATCAAGCACGGTGGTGGTCGTGTCGCCGTATGGGGCTGCATGAGTGCTGCCAACACCTGAGGTGTCACTGACAACAAAACTAGCACCTTTTTCAATTGTTATGGAGTCACTGATAACTGTGGTTTGGTTAAAATCAAGCACGGTGGTGGTCATGTCATCGTATGGCGCTGCATGAGTGCTGCTAACACCGGAGGTGTCACTAACGACAAAACTAGCACCTTTTTGGATTGTTGTGGAGTCACTGATAATTGTGTTTTGCTGACAGTCATGTCGCCGTATGGGGCTGCATGAGTGCTGCCAACACCGGAGGTGTCACTAACAACAAAACTAGCACCTTTTTGGATTGTTATGGAGTCACTGATAACTGTGTCTTGCTTAGAGTCAACCACGATGGTGGTCATGTTGCCGTATGGGGCTGCATGAGTGCTGCCAACACTGGAGGTGTCACTAACGACAAAACTAGCACATTTTTGGATTGTTATGGAGTCACTGATAACTGTGTCCTGCTTAAAGTCAAGCACGGTGGTGGTCATGTCACTGTATGAGGCTGCATGAGTGCTGCCAACACCGGAAGTGTCACCAACGACAAAACTAGCACCTTTTTGGATTGTTATGGAGTCACTGATAACTGTGTCCTGCTTAAAGTCAAGCACGGTGGTGGTCATGTCACCGTATGGGGCTGCATGAGTGCTGCCAACACCTGAGGTGTCACAGACAACAAAACTAGCACCTTTTTAGATTGTTATGGAGTCACTAATAACTGTGTCTTGCTTACGGTCAAGCATGGTGGTGGTCATGTTACCGTATGGGAATGCATGAGTGCTGCCAACACCGTAAGTGTCCCTAACGACAAAACTAGCACCTTTTTCGATTGTTATGGAGTCACTGATAACTGTGTCGTGATTAAAGTCAAGCACGGTGGTGGTCATGTCGCCGTATGGGGCTGCATGAGTGCTGCCAACACCAGATGTGTGCATGAGTGCTGTGGTTCACTGAGGGGAAACGTGCGCATGATCCATTCTCCATAAGAAGACTCTACTCCAGCCACTCCTCACCAGTTGGGACCACTAGCTGCCGTCCAGCCCTTGAGGGACACAGGAGGAAATGGCAAACAAACCACATTCCAACGCCGTCTTATCCCAAGTTCCAATCAAAGGATAATCAAGACAAATGAGGAAAAGATGCTAGCGAGTCGGTCGGTCTGGACACTGGGTTTGAACCAGTGGCGACATGCAACGCTTTCACTGGAATGACGTTCAAGACCCAAAATGGTTTCACAGTCAACATTCCAGGAAAACAGTGCTTCCCAACCTTCGTTTTTTTTTAAACAGGATATAAACTCCACTTCGCCCTTCAACGTTCACCCCCCCCACCCCCCAACTGGGATCACACTTGTAAAGACACCAGGTCACAATTTCTAAACACAATATTTCCTTTAGTTGTTCCTAAAGACATAACAGGAACAAAGTACAGAGAGCACAATGTTTCCTGTCATTCCAAGATTCCCACTGCCTGGAAGGCTGGAAGGTATAACTGTCTTCTACTTTTAGATGGTTATTTTTAAATTGGGAATGACTCATCATATTAATGACTGACAATTTGCTTCACACGAGAAAAAAAAAAACATTGCAAGGAAAACATGAAGCTTCAGAGCGCATTGAAGTGTCCTTCAGACCAAATGATGGCAGGCCAAAACAAACCTTGAACAAACGCTCATTCAAGGCAGCTTCATTGGACGGGCGGATAAGCATCACAGCCTCACAGCAAAAAGGTCCACGGTTTGATTCTGACTCAGGGAATCACTGTCCACGTATGATTGGATGGCAGTTCCAATTGTACTGTCGATGGGGGCGCTCCTTTTCTTTTTTTTGGGGGGGGGGCTGCATGAGTGCTGCCAACACCGGCGGTGTCACTAACGACAAAACTAGCACCTTTTTTGATTGTTATGGAGTCACTGATAACTGTGTCTTGCTTACAGTCAAGCACGGTGGTGGTCATGTCGCCGTATGGGGCTGCATGAGTGCTGCCAACACCGGAGGTGTCACTAACGGCAAAACTAGCACCTTTTTTGATTGTTATGAAGTCACTGATAACTGTGTCTTGCTTACGGTCAAGCACGGTGGTGGTCTTGTCACCGTATGGGGCTGCATGAGTGCTGCCAACACCGGAGGTGTCACTAACGACAAAACTAGCACCTTTTTCAATTGTTATGGATTCACTGATAACTGTGTCTTGCTTAAAGACAAGCATGGTGGTGGTCATGTCGCCATATGGGGCTGCATGAGTGCTGCCAACACCGGCGGTGTCACTAACGACAAAATTAGCACCTTTTTGGTTTGTTATGGAGTCACTGATAACTGTGTCTTGTTTACGGTCAAGCACTGTGGTGGTCATGTCACCATATGGGGCTGCATGAGTGCTGCCAACACCAGAGGTGTCACTGACAACAAAACTAGCACCTTTTGGATTGTTATGGAGTCACTGATAACTGTGTCTTGCTTAAAGTTAAGTATGGTGGTGGTCATGTCACCATATGGGACTGCATGAGTGCTGCCAACAACGGAGGTGTCACTAACGACAAAACTAGCACCTTTTTCGATTGTTATGGAGTCACTGATAACTGTGTCTTGCTTACAGCAAAGCACGGTGGTGGTCATGTCACCATATGGGGCCGCATGAGTGCTGCCAACACTGGACGTGTCACTAACACCAAAACTAGCACCTTTTTGGATTGTTATGGAGTCACTGATAACTGTGTCTTGCTTACAGTAAAGCACGGTGGTGGTCATGTCACCATATGGGGCCGCATGAGTGCTGCCAACACTGGAGGTGTCACTAACACCAAAACTAGCACCTTTTTGGATTGTTATGGAGTCACTGATAACTGTGTTTTGCTTAAGGTCAAGCATGGTGGTGGTCATGTCACCGTATGGGGCTGCATGAGTGCTGCCAACACCGGAGGTGTCACTAACGACAAAACTAGCACCTTTTTGGATTGTTTTGGAGTCACTGATAACTGTGTCTTGCTTACGGTCAAGCACGGTGGTGGTGATGTCACCCTATGGGGCTGCATGAGTGCTGCCAACACCATTTTCTTTTCTTTTTTTCTGTGATCACATTTACCCACGGAGGACATAGCATCGGGAACAACTTCAAAGAAATGTATCTTTTCACAAAAAAACAGTTTTTCTCCCTTTTCTACTGTAGTCGGGAGCTGATATTTCCCTGAAACTTACCTATGTTCTACTGCTGATTACTAAAGAGCAGAGAAAGATAGAAACAAAGTTTTTTTTCTGATGAAAGACATGAGTCTAACCTTTCTTTTGGTAGGTTCCGTGTTCATATAGCCATAGAACATAATATTGTGTGCGCCTTGAAAGATCAGTCTTTTGAAAAATGGCTGGGAGAATCGAACCTTCAAGTTAAGCAATGACCACCGTATATCCACCTATATCAATTCTGCGCTTATAAAGGTTGCATTTACTTTCATGATCTTTGCTCGGGAGCTTGCGTAATCTGTCGGAGCCACATTTCCAGTTGTGCGCAGGTGTCCTGGGTGCTCCCAGGGGACCCGACCGCCCGATTAAGGTTCCTCCGTGGAAGGTTGGTTGAAGTGGAGGAGGGTCGTTTGCATTCTTGTCCGTTTCATGAAAAAGGGTGCAACCATGGGAGTAAAAGCCAAAGAGGACGGCTCAATTATGCACGGTTAAACAAAGCCCAAAGCTACCGGCGTTGGGCCCCTACTTCGGGGCCCAACATCATCAACATCAACAACAACAACGCCAAAAACAAATACTGCACAGAACATACGAACGCAGCTTCTTATAAATCACTAGCTTGTGTTATGACAAGAGCAGGAACTCTTGAAACGTCACAGCTCGGAACCCTAAAAAGAAAAACATTCCCATTGAACGGAGGGGGTCAAACGATCCATCACTGTAGTTTACATGAACCATAAACCATCTCGAGTGACGGGACGGGCAAACAACCAGCACCCAATGTGACTTGTTCGCTAATGGCCGACATGATTTTCCCAACTAAACGCAACAATAATTCTCTTAGCGGCTGTTTGGTTTGTGTCAAATGGCAATAAAAGTTCCTTAAAGCTGTTTTATGACGCCATCCCCCCACCAAGCAAAATAGCCCGGGAATATAAACAGAGGAAATGCGATTCGGAGGCCAGGTAGTAAAAAGGTTGCATATAAACTCAGGCAGGGGTGTCCAAAAGCTTTTCTAGCGAGGACCATGAACTGAAAAATGGAAAGCAACACATGTAGGTATGCTAGGATGTTTGATTTATTTCTAAGCTTTATGATGCGGGTAATGCAGGTTTTATAAATTTGACAAATATTACAGCTTTCTTCTTAAATAATCTTCGGGAATATTCTTTTCATAATATAATACCAATAATAATTTCACTTTACTCCCACTTTTTTCCCCCCAATTAATTACAAAAAATTAGTTTGTTTGTTTTTTATTTATTTATTTATTTTTTATTTTTTTATTATTTTTAATAATTTTTATTTTATATATTTTATTACATAATAATACATTATTATTACATAATATTACATTATTACGTAATATTACATTATTAATAATGTAATATTACATTATTTATTATATACAATATTATATCATTAATAGTACATTACATAAAATAATGACTTTTTTCTCTTAATATTTTGACTTTATTCTTGTAAAATTACTGCAGATTTTTTCAATGTTTGCTTTTTTTTACATGTTCTTATTAAATTCTATACATATATATACGTATATATACGTATATATATATATATATATATATATATATATATATATATATATATATATATAATTTAAAAATATATCGAACCGTATCGTAGTAAGTATACGTATAAGTATATATACGTATAAGTGTATATATATATTTTTTTTTGTTGTTTTTTTTTTAAGTATAGAATCGTACTTTTACCATAACCCCCTACTTCAGGGGTGTCCAAAGTGTGGCCCGGGTGCCGTTTATAATTATTAATTTATATTACACACATGCATATATATATAATTCATCATACAATTAATTATAATTAATTATTCATTATTATAATTAATTTTACATATACGTACATTATACATTATAATTAATTTTTACATATATATACAAATATATATATACATCCATATATATATATATACATACATACATACATACATATATATACATACATACATACATACATATATATACATACATACATACATATATACAAAAGTATGGTTCGGTAAATACGCGTATGGAGTGTTACATATGTTTTGTAGCATATTCCTCTCCTACTGTACTGAAAATTAACCGAACCTTGACCTTAAACCGAGGCGCATACCAAACGGTAATTACAGTGTACGGTTACAACCCTAATGTAAACACAAGAACACACTAAAAGGATCAGGTACCTGGACTCTACTTGGTTCAAATCCCACAAACCCCGCAACTGGAAACCGGCCCCTCTTTCTTCTTCGGACACAATAAAACAGGAAAGTATGCGTGTTCGGTTTCCGTGTGAATTTATAGGCAGGTCTTCCAGAGCCGGGAGGGCCGCGGGGCGGATCAGTATCCGTGTGGAGTGCACGTATGAATGGGAGCAACCTGGATGAAAAGGCTCTTTCCCGACATCTTCCTCTTGTTTCCCCTGGAAATGGGAGAGGTGGGTGGCGGAGTCGGGTGACAGGAACCACCCAAACACACACACACTTTCTAGACTCTGGACACACACTGTACTTGAACTCAATTCATTATTGAGTCGGATTATTTTGCCTGGGCTGCACGGCGGACGAGTGGTTAACATGCAGACCTCACAGCTAGGAGACCAGGGTTCAATTCCACCCTCGGCCATCTCTGTGTGGAGTTTGCAAGACACAGTTATCAATGACTCCATAACGATCGAAAAAGGTGCTAGTTTTGTCGTTGGTGACACCTCCGGTGTTTGTTGGCAGCACTCATGCAGCCCCATACGGCGACATGACCACCACTGTGCTTGACTGTAAGCAAGACACAGTTATCAGTGACTCCATAACAATCTAAAAAGGTGCGAGTTTTGTTGTTAGTGACACCTCGAGTGTTGGCAGCACTCATGCAGCCCCATACGGCGACATGACCACCACCGCGCTTGACTGTAAGCAAGACACCGTTATCAGTGACTCCATAACAATCGAAAAAGGTGCTAGTTTTGTTGTTGGTGACACCTCGAGTGTTGGCAGCACTCATGCAGCCCCATACGGCGACATGACCACCACCGCGCTTGACTGTAAGCAAGACACCGTTATCAGTGACTCCATAACAATCGAAAAAGGTGCTAGTTTTGTTGTTGGTGACACCTCGAGTGTTGGCAGCACTCATGCAGCCCCATACGGCGACATGACCACCACCGTGCTTGACTTTAAGCAAAACACAGTTATCAGTGACTCCATAACAATCTAAAAAGGTGCGAGTTTTGTTGTTAGTGACACCTCGAGTGTTGGCAGCACTCATGCAGCCCCATAAGGTGACATGACCACCACCGTGCTTGACTGTAAGCAAAACACAGTTATCAGTGACTCCATAACAATCTAAAAAGGTGCTAGTTTTGTTGTTGGTGACACCTCGAGTGTTGGCAGCACTCATGCAGCCCCATACGGCGACATGACCACCACCGTGCTTGACTTTAAGCAAAACACAGTTATCAGTGACTCCATAACAATCTAAAAAGGTGCTAGTTTTGTCATTAGTGACACCTCCAGTGTTGGGAGCACTCATGCAGCCCCATACGGTGACATGACCACCACCGCGCTTGACTGTAAGCAAAACACAGTTATCAGTGACTCCATAACAATCGAAAAAGGTGCTAGTTTTGTCGTTGGTGACACCTCGAGTGTTGGCAGCACTCATGCAGCCCCATACAGTGACATGACCACCACTGTGCTTGACTGTAAGCAAGACACAGTTATCAGTGACTCCATAACAATCTAAAAAGGTGCGAGTTTTGTTGTTAGTGACACCTCGAGTGTTGGCAGCACTCATGCAACCCCATACGACGACATGACCACCACCGTGCTTGACTGTAAGCAAAACACAGTTATCAGTGACTCCATAACAATTGGAAAAGGTGCTAGTTTTGTTGTTGGTGACACCTCCAGTGTTGGCAGCACTCATGCAGCCCCATAAGGTGACATGACCACCACCGTGCTTGACTGTAAGCAAAACACAGTTATCAGTGACTCCATAGCAATCGAAAAAGGTGCTAGTTTTGTCGTTAGTGATACCTCCGGTGTTGGCAGCACTCATGCAGCCCCATACGGCGACATGACCACCACCGTGCTTGACTTTAAGCAAAACACAGTTATCAGTGACTCCATAACAATCTAAAAAGGTGCGAGTTTTGTTGTTAGTGACACCTCGAGTGTTGGCAGCACTCATGCAACCCCATACGACGACATGACCACCACCGTGTTTGACTGTAAGTAAAACACAGTTATCAGTGACTCCATAACAATTGGAAAAGGTGCTAGTTTTGTTGTTGGTGACACCTCCAGTGTTGGCAGCACTCATGCAGCCCCATAAGGTGACATGACCACCACCGTGCTTGACTGTAAGCAAAACACAGTTATCAGTGACTCCATAACAATCTAAAAAGGTGCTAGTTTTGTCATTAGTGACACCTCCAGTGTTGGGAGCACTCATGCAGCCCCATACGGTGACATGACCACCACCGCGCTTGACTTTAAGCAAAACGGTGCATTAATCAATTTTTAATTAATAAATTTTAAATTTGTTGTATTTTTCGAAAAAGTTGCAATTTGTAATTTTTATTTATTTTTCTGATTTTTTTTTTTTTTATCAACAAAAACACAGCTAACATTACTCTCTTTTAAGAGTTTATTATTCTGATATTATTCAGTTCATAATTCTTAGATTGTTCCATCCAGACTGATTAGATGCTCCAATACTGTGTATTTTAAATATGCCTTAGGGTGTGTATCAGGATGATCCATGCGTCACTATGGCAACTGCAGATACGGATGCGTTTGAGCCACACTGGTGGTAAGCAGGCCAGTTTGTTTTGACTCTATTATTATTTTTTCATAATCTGACTCACCGCAGGAGCAGCAGGTGAAGCAGTTGGTGTGATACAGGTTCCCCATGGCCTGGCAGGCTTGGCTCGCTCCGTAAACGCCTTTGCCGCATTTGACGCAGATACCTAGTCAAAGACACACACACAAAACAAACAGTTGCACATAACTTACAGGCATAATATATTCATAGTTAGGGCAAATCAAACCTGTTTATGACTTTCTAAAGACAATCATTACCATTATTAGAGCCCTGTGAACATGAAATAACACCCCTATAGTCACCTTTACCTTGCTATTATTCTTTTATTTACAAAGAGACAGAAATGGGTTCCAACATTAGCAAGTAAACAAGCGATCTAGTTTGTCGCCAATTTATTTACTGTATTGTAAACTATAAAAAGGGTTTAAAAAGTGGAAAAAGAAGCCAAATATGTACCAGTTCCACACCGAATGGGAGGAGAACTTCTTTTCACTCTACCATGGCTGACGCCATGCAGTTAGATCTATTAGCATGTCTCGAAGAGATAGCTAGATAGCTACGTTATTGATCTTTAACATTAGCATTTTTTCTTATGTTAGCATTTTTACTATTTTGAAATGTACATATAAAGCTAAAGAGGCAGTTTTCATGTTCAAGGTTAATATGCTAACTATTAGCATGGGAGTATGTTAACATTTGCGCGTTAGCACTGTAGCTATTTTTTCAGGTATTATCTTACATTAACGCTTAGCGCTAGCATGCTAGATGTTAACATGCTAAAAAATATGTTTTGTGTGTGTTTGTTTATTTATTCCTTCATAGAAAGCATAGACCAACAACAACACACCACGGTGACCTTGTAAGACGAGATAAAAACAACAATGGGATGTAGCGGTAGCAGTCTGACCAGTTCCCAACAAGACGACCTAGCCTGGGGTCACATTCCTCAAGAAGAGCAGGGTCAGTCCGGGGTCACGGCGTCGACAGGACACACGAAGACACCCTCCGACAGTCCAACGGTCAGTCCATTAGCCTACAGGGCTGTACTGACTGCGCCCTATCGACTCGACTGCCTAGCAACAAGCGGCCGTGCTAGCATGTGATGTGACCAGGAAAACAAATCCATTACCGCCCCCGTTAACTCGTCCAGCTAACGGGGTTGTGATATAAAATGCACAGAAAGAGTCAGCAGGATTATTATCATTTACAACTTAAAACTCATATCACATGACCATTTAATTTTGGTGCTAATTTTGTCGTTAGTGACACCTCGAGTGTTGGCAACACTCATGCAGCCCCATACAGCGACATGACCACCACGGTGCTTGACTGTAAGCAAGACACAGTTATCAGTGACTCCATAACAATCAAAAAAGGTGCTGGTTTTGTCGTTAGTGACACCTCTGTTGTTGGCAGCACTCATGCAGCCCCATACAGTGACATGACCATCACTGTGCTTGACTTTAAGCAAAACAGTTATCAGTGACTCCATAACAATTGAAAAAGGTGCTAGTTTTGTTGTTGGTGACACCTCCGTTGTTGGCAGCACTCATGCAGCCCCATACGGTGACATGACCACCACCATGCTTGAATTTAAGCAAAACACAGTTATCAGTGACTCCATAACAATCGAAAAAGGTGCTAGTTTTGTCATTACTGACACCCCAGGTGTTGGCAGCACTCATGCAGCCCCATACGGTGACATGACCACCACCATGCTTGAATTTAAGCAAAACACAGTTATCAGTGACTCCATAACAATCGAAAAAGGTGCTAGTTTTGTCATTACTGACACCCCAGGTGTTGGCAGCACTCATGCAGCCCCATATGGTGACATGACCACCACCGTGCTTGACCGTAAGCAAGACACAGTTATCAGTGACTCCATAACTATTGAAAAAGGTGTTAGTTTTGTTGTTGGCGACACCTCCGTTGTTGGCAGCACTCATGCAGCCCCATACGGTGACATGACCACCACTGTGCTTGAATTTAAGCAAAACACAGTTATGAGTGACTCCATAACAATCCAAAAAGGTGCTACTTTTGTTGTTACTGACACCTCCGTTGTTGGCAGCACTCATGCAGCCCCATACGGCGACATGATCACCACCACGCTTGACTGTAAGCAAGACACAGTTATCAGTGACTCCATAACAATCGAAAAAGGTGCTAGTTTTGTCATTACTGACACCCCAGGTGTTGGCAGCACTCATGCAGCCCCATACGGCGACATGACCACCACGGTGCTTGACTGTAAGCAAGACACAGTTATCAGTGACTCCATAACAATCAAAAAAGGTGCTGGTTTTGTCGTTAGTGACACCTCTGTTGTTGGCAGCACTCATGCAGCCCCATACAGTGACATGACCATCACTGTGCTTGACTTTAAGCAAAACAGTTATCAGTGACTCCATAACAATTGAAAAAGGTGCTAGTTTTGTTGTTGGTGACACCTCCGTTGTTGGCAGCACTCATGCAGCCCCATACGGTGACATGACCACCACCATGCTTGAATTTAAGCAAAACACAGTTATCAGTGACTCCATAACAATCGAAAAAGGTGCTAGTTTTGTCATTACTGACACCCCAGGTGTTGGCAGCACTCATGCAGCCCCATATGGTGACATGACCACCACCGTGCTTGACCGTAAGCAAGACACAGTTATCAGTGACTCCATAACAATTGAAAAAGGTGTTAGTTTTGTTGTTGGCGACACCTCCGTTGTTGGCAGCACTCATGCAGCCCCATACGGTGACATGACCACCACTGTGCTTGAATTTAAGCAAAACACAGTTATGAGTGACTCCATAACAATCCAAAAAGGTGCTACTTTTGTTGTTACTGACACCTCCGTTGTTGGCAGCACTCATGCAGCCCCATACGGTGACATGACCACCACCGCGCTTGACCGTAAGCAAGACACAGTTATCAGAGACTCCATAACAATCGAAAAAGGTGCTAATTTTGTCGTTAGTGACACCTCTGTTGTTGGCAGCACTCGTGCAGCCCCATACGGTGACATAACCACCACCATGCTTGAAGTTAAGCAAAACAGTTATCAGTGACTCCATAACAATCCAAAAAGGTGCGAGTTTTGTCGTTAGTGACACCTCCATTGTTGGCAGCACTCGTGCAGACCAACATGGTGACATGACCACCACCGTGCTTGACTTTAAACAAAACACAGTTATCAGTGGCTCCATAACAATCCAAAAAAGTGCTAGTTTTGTCGTTAGTGACACCTCACGTGTTGGCAGCACTCATGCAGCCCCATACGGTGACATGACAACCACCGTGCTTGACTGGAGGCAAGACACAGTTATCAGTGACTGGATAACAATCGAAAAAGGTGCTAGTTTTGTCGTTAGTGACACCTCCAGTCTTGGCAGCACTCATGCAGCCCCATACGGTGACATGACCACCACCGTGCTTGAATTTAAGCAAAACACAGTTATCAGTGACTCCATAACAATCCAAAAAGGTGCTAGTTTTGTCGTTACTGACACCTCTGGTGTTGGCAGCACTCATGCAGCCCCATACGGTGACATGACCACCACCGCGCTTGACCGTAAGCAAGACACAGTTATCAGAGACTCCATAACAATCGAAAAAGGTGCTAATTTTGTCGTTAGTGACACCTCTGTTGTTGGCAGCACTCGTGCAGCCCCATACGGTGACATGACCACCACCATGCTTGAATTTAAGCAAAAAAGTTATCAGTGACTCCATAACAATCCAAAAAGGTGCGAGTTTTGTCGTTGGTGACACCTCTGGTGTTGGCAGCACTCATGCAGCCCCATACGGTGACATGACCACCACCGTGCTTGACTGTAAGCAAGACACTGTTATCAGTGACTCCATAACAATCGAAAAAGGTGCTAATTTTGTCGTCAGTGACACCTCTGGTGTTGGCAGCACTCATGCAGCCCCATACGGTGACATGACCACCACCGTGCTTGACTTTAAACAAAACACAGTTATCAGTGACTCCATAACAATTGAAAAAGGTGCTAGTTTTGTCATTACTGACACCCCAGGCGTTGGCAGCACTCATGCAGCCCCATACGGTGACATGTAGTAGCTTTCTTCCTCTGTCTAAATCCAGTTGTAATCACAGTGTCCACCCTTTCCAATCACTGATTACTTCCTCCCATTGTATTCCCCTTCCTCGCTATCTATACACTATGCTACTATTGTCGCCTTGGACAGTGTTTCCTGTTTTTGCACAGAAGTTGAACACAGCGAGTCCTCACTGTCTTGTTAAACACGAACCATCAGCTGTGACGTCATGTTTGTCCTTTGGGAACTTTGTCATTTCACACCAATTCAAATGTAGCCGACATTTGTTGCGACATGAATGAGTGAATGAATGAAATGACGCTGGAGTCGAAGTCCAATCTTCAAACTCTCATTTGGTAACAGAATAGTTGTGTGGTAAAGAAGTCACCATAATGTCTAACTGCCATGGAACTCAGACCTCCTGCGGTTGGTTCATATGAACACCCAGTTCTCTTGTCATTGGTTCCAGACCAAACTATTATTATTATATATATTAAACAGAATATTATTAATGATATTAATAGGCTGCACGGTGGACTAGTGGTTAGCGTGCAGGCCTCACAGCGAGGAGACCCGAGTTCAATTCCACCCTCTGTGGGTTTTCTCCGGGTACTCCGGTTTCCTCCCACATTCCAAAAACATGCTAGGTTAATTAGCGACTCCAAATTGTCCATAGGTATGAATGTGAGTGTGAATGGTTGTTTGTCTATATGTGCCCTGTGATTGGCTGGCCACCAGTCCAGGGTGTACCCCGCCTCTCGCATCAAGATAGCTGAGATAGGCTCCAGCACCCCCACAAACCTTGTGAGGATAAGCGGTAGAAAATGAATGAATGAATGAATAATAATAATAATAATAATAATAACAAAAAAGGGCAGCACGGCGGTCGAGTGGTTAGCGCGCAGACCTCACAGCTAGGAGACCAGGGTTCAATCCCACCCTCGGCCATCTCTGTGTGGAGTTTGCATGTTCTCCCTGTGCATGCGTGGGTTTTCTCCGGGTATTCCGGTTTCCTCCCACATTCCAAAAACATGCTAGGTTAATTAGCGACTCCAAATTGTCCATAGGTATGAATGTGAGTGTGAATGGTTGTTTGTCCATATGTGCCCTGTGATTGGCTGGCCACCAGTCCAGGGTGCACCCCGCCTCTCTCGCCTGAAGACAACTGGAATAGGCTCCAGCACCCCAGCGACATTCCAAAAACATGCTAGGTTAATTAGCGACTCCAAATTGTCCATAGGTATGAATGTGAGTGTGAATGGTTGTTTGTCTAAAAATGAATGAATGAATGAATAATCTTTAACTACAAGAAAAACAAAAAAAATATCGCCTTGTTAACAGTATCGTGATACGTATCGTATCGCCAGATTCTTGCCAATACACACGCCTAGTGAGAACAGTGTTCAAAAAACTGCATGTCCAATCCCTTTTAACTTTTAACTCTGGCGATGTTTTGCATTCGCCAGAGTTAAAAATAAAACGGCAACGACAGCATCAATAAAAGATGCCCAGTGATTACCATTCAGGTCAGGTGATCAGACTTGACCCCCCCCCTTCCCCTCCTTATAAGGCTCTGTCTGGCCCGCCTTCCGCTAAGGATCTGGTAGCGCCCGACTCCCCACTGGCTGGTTAATGAAGGGCTTTACACCATGGGGGCTCGGGGGGTAAGCTAAGGGGACGTACGGGTTGGGATGACGGCGTGCTTCAATTGCAGTCTTGCATGGACGCGCCAGCTGTTGATTTACAGCTTCTTCACCGCCATCACAACAACAAACCGACGCTAAAGAGCCGGACGCTGGCAGCCGCTACGACCAAACAATCCGTTTCTTCACTGTCGCTACGGAAACGGATATGTCTCTGTTGGGCTTTTTCCGATTGCATTCAGCCGACCTTTCCTGGGAAGGCGATTTAGAGACCTCAATGAAGCGTGTAAACAAGATGCAACCCTATTGGTACCCTTACGCTGGTTGGTACCCAAGTAGTTTCCCATATCCAGGCAATTCCCAGGAAGTACCCAGGGAACCCTTGTGGTAGCGTGCAGAACACCTCCTCCACATAGCCTAAACCCTAACAGTTTAGGAAATACGTAAAGTGTAGAACACGGAAATGCAAAAATACAACAAAAAGGAATAATTACCGAGAAAAAGCTGATCCATACATCCATTTTCTATGCCGCTTATCCTCACGAGGATTGCGCAGATGCTGGAGCCTATCCCAGCTGTCCTTGGGCGAGGGAGGCGGGGTACACCCTGGACTGGTGGCCAGCCAATCACAGGGCACATATAGACAAACAACCATTCACACTCACATTCATACCTATGGACAATTTGGAGTGGCTAATTAACCTAGCATGTTTTTGGAATGTGGGAGGAAACCGGAGTACCCGGAGAAAACCCACACATGCACGGGGAGAACATGCACACTCCACACACAGATGGCCGAGGACGGAATTGAACTCGGGTTTCCTAGCTGTGAGGTCTGCGCGCTAACCACTTTACACCGTGCAGCCCTTTTTGTTACTATTATTATTATTATTATTATTATTCATTCATTTTCTACCCGCTTATCCTCACGAGGGTTACAGGGGAATGCTGGAGCCTATCCCAGCTGTCTTCAGGCAAGAGAGGCGGGGTACACCCTGGACTGGTGGCCAGCCAATCACAGGGCACATATAGACAAACAACCATTCACACTCACATTCATACCTATGGACAATTTGGAGTGGCTAATTAACCTAGCATGTTTTTGGAATGTGGGAGGAAACCGGAGTACCCGGAGAAAACGGGGAGAACATGCAAACTCCACACAGAGATGGCCGAGGGTGGGATTGAACTCAGGTCTCCTAGCTGTGAGGTCTGCGCAACCACTTGACCGCCGTGCAGCCCCGTTGTTGTTGTTATTATTATTATTATTATTATTATTATTATTATTGCTGTGAATCTTCCCGTGTGGAAAGCCAACACGGCAAAAAGCGTGAAGGGAACGGCTTGAATATTAAAGCATGTAAGATGAGGGGTGGGCAAGCTGCGGTTCGCGTGCCACATCTGGCCCGCGAAGTGACTCCTTTGGGCCCGTCGTTCCTTTTTGAATTTTTTTTTTAACAAGGAACACACACGCACGGGGAGAACATGCAAACTCCACACAGAGTTGCCCAAGCGGAGAATCGAACCAAGGTCTTCCCGATCTACTAACTGAGTGGCCAACATGCTAACCAGTTGGCCGAACTGTTTAATTAAATTAAATAATTACAAAATGAAATTAAATAATTTAAATTAAATTAAATTTAAACTATTTAATTTAAATATGTAATGTAATAATATTATAATGTAAATTTTACATATTTTTAAGAAAAATCAACAAAAATATAAGCCATTCAGAAGATGCATGATGATATGTAGTATTCTACACTGGTCACTAGGTGTCAGTTATGTGACATTGTGGAGACAATAGCAACCGCAGGACATACTGTAGAGGAGTGTAA
This sequence comes from Doryrhamphus excisus, assembly GCF_030265055.1. Classification (NCBI taxonomy): domain Eukaryota; kingdom Metazoa; phylum Chordata; class Actinopteri; order Syngnathiformes; family Syngnathidae; genus Doryrhamphus; species Doryrhamphus excisus. The sequence goes on from NC_080477.1 coordinate 1,868,175, forward strand.
ATTTGGCTATAGGGGTGTTATTTCAAGTCTAGAGGGCTCTAATAATTTCATCATATTTAGAAGGCAATAAACAAAATACAAAAATATTCCATTCACAAATCAGAAAACGTTGTTCACAGAAAACCACTTATCATGGAACTTCTGTAAGTTAGATTATGACATCATCTAGACCCCCCCCCCCTTTACAATCACAAATACATTACAGTCCTGTTGAAAATGCAGAAGTCTATTTGATACCATTCACAGATTTTGGACAACAGAAACACCCAAACGGAGCGGTTTTGCTTCAAAATACATCCCCAAAAGGTTGCCATGTCGCATAAAAAATATGCCCCTCAAGCCAAACCATATGTTAGACATCTGAAAATCCTGTGAGACATCAGCTCAATGTTTAGCAGCAATGGCACAAAGGGAAATGGTGATGATTACTACGCTGTCAAACCACTAATTATATATTAAGTATATTGTATAAACAACCACTGAAAGCATAATGGCTAAACTAGCACGGAAATAACCAGACAAGCTTGGCAACAAAACGGTTTCCTATTCCCTTCAAGGATTGGTGACTCTGTCTATGTGAAGAATGGAGAGTGGTTCTTTAAATATGAGAATACTACTGACAGATTCTGCCGAGGGAATACTATAATCATCTTTATTATGCATGTGTCTGCGGTTTATTTGTTCACAGAACGCACATCTGTCTCAACAAAACTGTTTCCTATTCCCTTCAAGGATTGGCGACTCAGTCTCTGTGAAGAATGGACAGTGGTTCTTTAAATATGAGAACACTACTGACAGATTCTGCCGAGGGAATACTATAATCATCTTTATTATGCGTGTGTCTGTGGTCTATTTGTTCACAGAACGCACATCTGTCTCCTTTTTTTTTCCCCAAGCACTGCGCCCCGCGCTGAGGAGGTGTTCAAGCGCAGTGCGTATTTCTAAGTCAGAACTGGAAATGTGGTCAGTTTTTGTACTTTTTCCTTATTTGTCTGATCTTTAGGAACGGATAAATGATGAAAAGCAACAAAACTATTTCCTATTTCCTTTAAGGATTGGCGACTCGGTCTCTGTGAAGAATGGACAGTGGTTCTTTAAATATGAGGATACTATTGACAGATTCTGCCGAGGGAATCCTATAATCATCTTTATTATGTGTGTTTCTGCGGTTTATTTGTTCACAGAACGCACATCTGTCTCCATACGCCCTTTTTTTTCCCAAGCACTGCGCCCCGCGCTGAGGAGGGGTTCAAGCGCACTGCGTATTTATGAGTCAGAACTTTGATAAAATTCAAGAACGGAGTTGCAGCAAAGTACGAAGGGAGCGTCTGTTAGAACAGGACTGTAATTTAAAGGTTCCTAGTTAACACGGGTACATGTAATACTGATAGAATTCTCTATAAAATGTGTTTTTGGAAATATTATTGGATGTCGGAAGGTGTTGATTTGATTTTCATGGTTTCTGAAGGGGAAAATGTGTTCAGTGTTTGTACTTTTCCTTATTTGTCTGACCTTTAGGAACAAATAAATTATGAAAAGCAACAAAACTGTTTCCTATTCCCTTCAAGGATTGGCGACTCAGTCTCTGTGAAGAATGGACAGTGGTTCTTTAAATATGAGGATATTATTGACAGATTCTGCCGAGGGAATCCTATAATCATCTTTATTATGCGTGTGTCTGCGGTCTATTTGTTCATAGAACACACACAGAACAGCTCTGTATCTATCGCCTTCCTCCATTTTTTTTCCAAGCACTGCGCTGAGGTGGTGTTCAAGCGCACTGCGTATTTCTGAGTCAGAACTTTAATAAAATTCAAGAACGGAGTTGCAGCAAAGTACGATGGGAACATCTGTTAGAACAGGACTAAATGTTCCTAGTTAACACGGGTTCCAGAGGGAACGGATTAAGGGTAACACGTTACCTGCTATCAATCAATCAATCAAGATAATGTTAAATGTTTATTTATCCATTTCATTTGGTGGCAATTTCTGCATGTAATACTGTTAGAATTCTCTATAAAATGTGCTTTTTGGAAATATTATTATTTATATATTATTATATATATATATATTATATATTATTTATATATTATTTGTCTGACCTTTAGGAACAAATAAATGATGAAAAGCAACAAAAAGTGACTCAGTCTCTGTGAATATTCGTTAAATCTGAGAATATTATTGACAGATTCTGGCGAGGGAATCCTATAATCGTCTTTATTATGCACGTGTCTGTGGTCTATTTGTTCATAGAGCACTGCTCTATGAACTGCGCTGAGGTGGTGTTCAAGCACACTGCGTATTTCTGAGTCACAACTTTGATAAAATTTAAGAACGGAGTCTGTTAGAACAGGACTGTAATTTAAAGGTTCCTAGTTAACTCGGGTTCCAGAGGGAACGGATTAAGGGTAACGCATTACCTGCTGTCAATCAATCAAGATAATGTTAAATGTTTATTACATTTACATTGCATGTAATACTGTTAGAATTCTCTATAAAATGTGTTTTTTGGAAATATTATTGGATGTCGGAAGGTGTTGGTTTGATTTTCATGGTTTCTGAAGGGGAAGATGTGTTCAGTTTTTGTACTTTTTCCTTATTTGTCTGACCTTTAGGAACTGATAAATGATGAAAAGCAACAAAACTGTTTCCTATTTCCTTCAAGGATTGGCGACTCAGCCTCTGTGAAGAATGGACAGTGGTTCTTTAAATATGAGGATACTATTGACAGATTCTGCCGAAGGAATACTATAATCATCTTTATTATGCATGTGTCTGCGGTCTATTTGTTCACAGAACGCACACAGAACAAAGAACAGCTCTGTATCTATCTCCTTCCTCCATTTTTTTCCAAACACTGCACTGGGGAAGTGTTCAAGCGCACTGCGTATTTCTGAGTCACAACTTTGATAAAATTCAACAACGGAGTCTGTTAGAACAGGACTGTAATTTAAGGGTTCCTAGTTAACACGGGTTCCACAGGGAACGGATTAAGGGTAACACATTACCTGCTGTCCATCAATCAAGATAATGTTAAATGTTTATTTATCCATTTCATTTGGTGGCAATTTCTGCATGTAATACTGTTAGAATTCTCTATAAAATTTGTTTTTTTAGAAATATTATTGGATGTCGGAAGGTGTTGGTTTGATTTTCATGGTTTCTGAAGGGGAAAATGTGTTCAGTTTTTGTACTTTTCCTTATTTGTCTGACCTTTAGGAACGGATAAATGATGAAAAAGTGGCGCTCTGAGTTAAAAGCATCATCACAGGAGACATGAGCAAATCTCGCGAGACTTCACAGCTCACTGAGAATCTCAAAGAATCGTTATAATAAAGTGAAAAGACGATTTTTGAACGTAATGTTTGGGCGTGACCACCTACCAAAGTATTCCTTCTTCATGTGCATCTCCAGCTCCTTTTCCAGCTCCAAGGTGAGCGCCTCCAGACGCCTCTCCGCCTGGCTCGGTCCACTCTCCCGGCTCGGGGTCACCTGATAGGGCAGCTTGAACCTCTGCCCCGCCGAGGACGTTTTGGGGCCCGCGAGGCCGTTGCCAAATGCCGAACCAGGAGTCATTTCCAGCGTGTTCTCCTGGAGATGGAGGCGACCGTGTATCCCGTTTGAGTCCCCGAGCTCCTGCATCAGAGAGTCATCATGTCCCGCCAGAATGGAAGCCCTGGGGGAGGGCAGCTGAAGGTCCGGGTAGGCGCTCATAGATCCCCTGGAGCTGCGGGAGCTTCTCGAACTGTGGCTGGAGATGCTGGAGCGCGGGCTTAGCACGCAGTTGGCACCCGCCCCGGGTCTGGAGCTCCCGTCCTGGCTGCAGAAGCTGGACCTCGGGCTGGCCATGAGCGGAGCCGAATGCAACACGGCTCCGTCAAAGTCATCCCGGGTCGCCGGACCGTACCGAGAGTCCGAGTAACTGGATCTGGGGCTGGTGGTGAAGGAGTACTGGCTGGCCGTGCTGGACCTGGGGCTGGTGTGCCTCTGGTCGTAGCCCATGCTGATGCCGCTGGTGCGGTTGCTGCTGGGCTTGCTGCAGCAGTCGCAGCTGTTGAGGCTGGTCCTGGGGCTGGAGTGCTTGCTGGTGTCGCTGGCCGTGCTGGCGTAGCTGGACCTGGGGCTCAGCACGCCGGAGCCCTCGCAGTGCGCCAGGCTGGACCTGGGACTGTTGGTGTAGCGATCCTGGCCGGGCACCACCAGGCTCGCCCGCGGGCTGCTGATGCTCGACCTGGGGCTGGCGTGCTTGCTCTGGTCCTGGGAGGACACGGAGGACGCCAGGCTGGAGCGGGGGCTGGCGGCGCCGTGCCTACCGTCGATGCACATGCTGTTGCACCTGTTGCCGGGCAGAGGCAGCGGCTTGTGGAGGGCGTCGAAGGCGGAGCCGGTGCTGTACCTGTGCACCTCCAGCGAGTACCTCCGCTGCCTGTCGGAGACGCCGGTGTAGCACGGAAGAGCCACCTCGGACTTGCAGCAGCCCTCCTCGCCGTAGCCCGTCTCTCTCTGCGGGGCGCAGAAATCCACAGGCACGGTCCTGTTGCACTTGACCGGCCTCACCGGAGCCGCCGTGTAGACTTTATTCCCGGTGGTGAAGTTCTCCACGGTGTGATGCTGCTGCTGGAGCACAGCGGTGCCATTCATCGCGCTCCTGCCGCACTCGACCGGCGGCGGCTGCGGCGGCGGCGGCGAGAAGTCCAAATCGCGTCCGATCACGATGTCCCTCCCGGCGGCGTACATTCCGTCGTACAGGGAGAGCTCGTCCATCATTTGGCTGGCCCGGAGAACCACATCTTGCTGGTAGTCGTCCATGTTTTTTTTTTTTTTTTTTGTAGTCCGGAAACAAGTTGCGAGCTAGCAAAGCGGACCACTAGCTGAGCTCCATTTGGGGAACAAAACACACAAAAAAGGGAAAATGTGGCGGTGCTAATGTCGGCATCGCCGCCCTCGAGACTTCCGCCGTGGCCGCCTTTAAAAAAAACTCTTTCAAGCGCGACGGTTTGTCAACTTGAGTTTTTTTTTCTTGTTGTTAAGTTGAAAGGTCCTTACAGTCAATGGCGCGCTGCGCGGAGGAATTTCACCTCACTTTGGAGTTCTACATTTCTCCCTACGCGCACTCGTGTGGAGAACAAAGTGGACAAAAAAGAAAAAAAGACACAAAGACACGATACGCGGACGCGTGTTTGAGAGAGGGGGAAAATGGAGGGTTAAAAAAGTCTTTTTTTTTCCAGCGCCGGCGGTGGGAGGGGGGACTCGTTCGCGATAAAGGAATGCGGGGGATGGAGACGGGATGCGCTTTGCCCCTGTGGAATGTGGTTAATGCTGCAGAGAAACAATGATTGCCACCAACTCAGCAAGGGGCTGTCGGCCCTCCAAACACCACACTTTATACTGACAAAGACAGAGAAAGGAGATGTTTCCATTCCAAATAACAAACGTCTTCAAAGCTCACCTGGTCGGGAGCCATTGCAAGTGCATTTATAAAAAAAAAAACACACACACAAGTTCAGCAGCTTGTGTGATTTGTATTTAAAAACTATCATTACTGTGACTGGGAGTCCACATTTAACAACAAAGTCATTGAACAATTTTGGTGCATCGCTATTGGAATGACAAAACAGTCTCCGGGATTCAATACAAAGTCATTTTGGAGGGAGAAAAGGGAAAAACACAATGTAGATGTAACCCCAATGTAACCCAAGTGAAATTTGTAATATAATTAATTTATATATAGTCGTATACTATGTATTTTTATTTAATAATACCCTTTCATATAATTATATATATAATTATACATTTTTTATTTATATATATTTTATTTAATAATACCCTTTCATATAATTATATACATAATTATGTATTTTTTATTCATATATATTTGTATTTAATAATACCCTTTCATATAATTATATATATAATTATATTTTTTTATTTATATATTTTTTATTTAATAATACCTTTTCATCTGATTATATATATATATAATTATATTTTTTATTTATATCTATTTTTATTTAATAATACCCTTTCATGTAATTATATATGTATAATTATATATATTTTATTATATAGATTTTTATTTAATAATGCCCTTTCATATATATATATACATTATATATTATAATTATTATATATATAATTATATATTTTTATTCATATATTTTCCTTATTTAATAATACCCTTTCATATATATATGTGCGTATATATATGTTTTATATTATATATATTATTATATTATTAATATTATACTATGATTAAATTTTAGATATGATATTATATTATAATATTTATATTATTATTATATTATAGATATTATAAATGTATGTATATTACTATACATATATAATATATATATGTGCATATTATATTATATATATGTATAATTATATGAAAGGGTATTATTCAATAAAATATATATAAAAAAAATATATCATTATATATATTATAATTATTATTATTATATAATTATATATATATACACTTTGTATATTTTTGCATACTTGTATATTCTTGTAAATAGCACCCACTGCTATGCTTGTTTCGCTAACGTTTGTGTCCTTAATGTTACGCTGCTGAATGTTATATTTGGTATCTATTTTGTGTGGACAAACACATTAGCTCATTAGCATTAAAGCTACACACAAAACAGTGTTTTCCCTGCAGGGCTAACTGAGACCTCAACGAGACCTTTAAGAGGAAAAAAATGTTTTATACCAACAGAGATGACTTTTAAGAAATAAAAAAATAATAATTTCCTTAAAGCATCTTTAATTTAGCATTGTTTGTTTCTCACGCTTCAGTACAGTTTGCTATCACCACGATGCTAACAATAGTGGATGCTAAATAAATAAAGTGTACAATGACTTTAATTCAGTAACATTGAAAAAAGACAACTGCGACTTTTCAGCACTGCTTATATAAACGTTAACTTCAATGTCCCCTAATATGAGCTCAAATTAGCGCTGGGTCAAACAACATCGGTAGCTGTGGCTGTAGGCAACCCCCCATAAGATGGCAGAAAAATGCAGTCGTACAACCCTCCATCTGGTACTTTTACAATCAGTAACTGTTACATTTGTTCACTTCCTGCTTTCTTAATTAAATTAAATTTGTATTTACTTAAATGTATTTTTTATTTACTTAAATGTAATTTTTATTCACTTAAATTTAATTTTTGTTTACTTAAATTAAAGTACATTTAATTTAATTAAACATTTATTTAATTTAATTTAAATTTAATTTATTAATTTTTATTTTACGAGGTGATATGAGCATCCAATGCCATAATGGGTACCATAGTGCATGTCAATATAGTGATATATATAGCACATCATGACTGGTTCAAGACTCTTCATCCTTGTATTTAGCAAACATCAACTGCTTGTATTGTTTCGACCCTCGTGAGGAAAAAGCGGTAGAAAATGAATGAATGATTAATGTTCATGTTAAAGGTTAAATAACTGTTAATACTTATCCTCCCTATCCGTGTGGAAGTGGTAAGTTTTTGGCTATTTAAGTTTAAAGGAAATAACTTGAAGGCTACCGTTTAGGTGGCTAGCTCTCTAGTTTGCGAGTTAGCATGTGTCTCAAGACCCTGCAGTTGCGCAATATGTTGTAAATAAAAAGAGTATAAATGTGACTATAGTTGTGTTTTGTCATGTCTACAGGGCTCTAATAATGCTTTGTTCATTTTAATCTGACAAAAATAATTTGTTTACCCACCAACTATATGTGGTTTCTTAAGTTTTTATTATTTGCCGTTTTATTATTATTATTATATTTATTTATTTATTACTGATTGATTTTCTTTATTCTTGATTTGTTTATTTATTTTTCATATTTTGTGCAGAAAAATAAGATATTTGAGAACAGTGGAATGTTTTATCAGAGCTTTTATTGTAAAAAATCGGAACCAAAGCACTGAAAAAGTTTGTATATTTTTCTGTTTTTAATAAAAGCGTTGTTTTTTTTTTTTGGAAAACCTGATGCGGCCCAGCCTTGCCCAGACCCTAGCTCCAGTGGCCCCCAGTTAAATTGAGTTTGAGACCCCATGCAGTACGTCCAGTATCTCTGCTAGCATAATGTGCTGTCTTGTCCTTTAGCGTGTTATCTGCTGCCAACAACTGGCAGAAAAGAGAGCAGCGCCGCCACAAAGGCAGCGGCCAACAGAAAATTAACCACGAGTCGACTGAAGCCGGAGCGTTGCCGTTTCCTCCCGTGGCCTCTGCTGCGGAACCAATCGACAACCTCACGCAGGTCGTACTCCTGCGGACGGTAGCCCAGCTGGGCCTCGGCTTTGGCCATGCTGAAGTAGTGCGTCACGCCCGTTTTGTACACCTCCGTGCGCGTCAGCAGCGGCTGGAAGTTATACAACGGTCCCACAAGGTGATGGATCATTTCGGTGAGAAAGGCAACGAAGTAAATAAGTCCGATGGGGAGCCGCAGTGTGGGGAACGGGTAGCCCAGACCTTCAACGAGAGGCCTGAAGAACTCAAAGTTATTAACAGGCTGTCCGTCAGAGATGAAGTAGGCCTGGCCTGCAGAGCGGTGTTGCCTCGTGGCGGTTAAAGCGTCCGCGGCCAACATGTGTGCCGACGCCAGGTTGTCCACATGCACAAACTCCACCAGGCTGCTCGGTTTGCCGTAAACAAACCTAAAGATGCCTTTCTCGATGTAGCCCACAATCCGTGGTAGATGCCGCTGTTCGCCGGGCCCGTAGATACCTGCCGGGCGCAGTGCGCACGTTCTCAGCACCCCTGAACCATCCGTCAGTGGGACTCCATTTGATTTTAACACAGCCATCTCCGCCAGGGACTTGGTTCGGGAATAGTGGTCCGGGTGAAGATGGAGGGGCAAGTAAGGTAGGGTTTCGTCTCCGTTCTGTATCTCCTGACCCCCAAAGACCACATTGAAGGTGCTGGTGTATACCAGTCTGGGGACTCCATTTTCCAAACAGGCCTTGATGACATTCTGAGTGCCTTGAACATTTACAGCTTCAATCAGGTCTCGGTTCAGTTGCTCCCTGCCAGACATCCCGTAGGAAGCGATGTGGAATACGCAGTCCACACCGGCAACAGCGTTCCCAACTTGGGAGCAGCTTCGTATGTCACCCTTCAGGAACACCATTCCTTCCGGGACCTCTAGCTTTGGACGGATGATGTCAAAGAGGATGATTTTGGCTCCTTTTTTGTGAAGGTGGGTTGCCAGGCTGCAGGTATTCAAAATGGGGACAGCTTTAACATAGCATGCTAATATAAGTAATATAAACTGATGTGGTGACGCCATCTTGTGTTGACAACAAGTATAACAGGCCGCTACGTCACTTGGACTACCTCAAAAAGTCACCAAAATTAGCATTACATTAGATTTGAATGCAATGGCTACAATTGAAAACACAACATTTTAGGAACGTTACTCACCGATAACCAAAATATCCGCACCCTCCTGTTATCAAGTATGTTTCCCGACGTGTAGCTTCCATCACAGAAATTAAGAACTATTGAGAAAAAAATAACATTTTATGAGTAAGTAAGCACGATATGTCAAACAAACATAAAAGCCATTATGATTTACAAACTGCTATGCTAATTTTTTTTTGCGCAAATCGCCATTGTGCATACCACGTTTCAAGCTAGCAACACCGCAGTGTAGCATTCGTAGGCTGGAACATTGATTAACATAACAACAGCGCCACTAACCTCATAATGGACAATGTATAAATTGAGATAAATGTCCCATTTTGATTAATACGATCCTTACATGTAATAGAGCGCTGGTTGTATTGATCCCTGTGGTTAGCACAACGCGTGTTGACGTAGCTTACGTAAAAAAATTGGATCATTCCCGCTTGTTCAACAACACGGAGGAGGGGGTTTACAGGAAGTAGTCGAAAAAACAGTACAGTAAAGGTTTATTTGAGTTATTTAAACGTCACTTAGAATTGGAAGTGTTTTATTTTGGAAGGTGAAAACGGATTTGGTGTTTTACGTAAAACAAACACCCACTTCCGGGTGGGTTTTCTGATCAGGAAAAGGCAGAAAACAACAAAAAAAATTAAACACGCACAAACATATTATTAAACAGATAACACATAAACTTTTAAACCACATATAAATAAAATAAATAAATACGTTCGACTGACGTCGCTGGGTTTTATTTTTTTCCCCCACTGCTTCCTCATCTGACAACGCCCCCCTGTATTTCGACCCCGCACTTTCGCGTGTGTGTAATGTTTAACTGCAAATAACTCCACATACGTTTCGTCGCCGTTGTAGTCAGGTAAGAATTCCTTATTTTTAACATTTTTTTTATATTCTACTTAAAGTTGTTGCAGAGGAGTTGACAACGTTTTGTGGCGCAACACCGTACTGAAATGCTGATGCTGTCAAACTGAGCAGTGGAACAATTTAGGGATTAGTTTGGCACCCGTTCTAGCAGTCAGTATTGAGGTAACAAAAAAGTAAAAACTCAGGAAAAGTTAACTATCCGATACTAATGGGTCTAAACGTACTGGAAAAACGCACCATAATAGTGTTTTATTTTTATTTTTTGCAGACAAGATGAACCTGGAGGCGTACTTCCAAAGAATAGGCTTCCACGGCCCACTGGACAAAGCGGATCTCACCACACTGAAGCTGATCCACAAGCATCATGTCATGTCGATCCCCTTCGAGAACCTCAGCATCCACTGCGGCGAAGCGATCGTCATGGACCTGGACGCCATCTTTGACAAGATAGTGACACGGAACCGCGGTGGTTGGTGCCTTGAGAACAACTTGCTGTTTTCCTGGGTGCTCAAAGAATTGGGATACAGCCCGACCATATTGGGCGCCAGAGTCTTCAGTAGCGCCACTGGCGACTTTGGACCTTGTAATAGTCACCTCATCAATATGGTGGACATTGAAGGCAAAGCTTATATAGCGGACGTGAGCTTCGGGGTGTCGTCGCAACTGTGGGAGCCGCTGGAGCTCGTCCACGGGAAGGACCAGCCTCAGAAGACCGCGGTGTTCCGTCTTCTAAACAAGGGAGAGGTCTGGGTTCTAGAGAAGTCGAGTCGAAAGTCGGTGATCCTGAACCCGCACTTCGCCAGCTCGAGTCTGGTGAACAGGAAGCTGACAAAAACGATATATTCCTTCACAATGGTGCCGTGTGTCGCCGAGGACTTCTTCGAAGTCAACGACAAGCTTCAAACGGATCCTGGTGCGCTCTTCACCAACAAGTCCATCTGCTCCTTGCAAACACCCACGGGTTTCATAGCCCTGATTGGCCGCGTCTACAGCGAGGTCACCTCCAAACCCGAGGAGGGCGTCGACGTATTCGATATGAGGGATGTGCCAGAAGGCGAGGTTGAGCGAATTCTGAGAGAGAAGTTTAACATCCGTTTGCAAAACAAACTACAACCCGTCAACAACGCCTACTCATACACACTCTAAGGCCAGGATTCCTGAAGGAAATGATCCAAATTCACGGAATTGTTCAGAAAAAGAAGTACTGTAAGCTCCGAATAGTGGCTCTTTGATCAAATGTCAATCATATAACAGAACAGGTCATTTTTTTTGTGACATTTCTGTTTGTTTTTTCAAACATAAAGTGCAAGCACGCCTCGGATCTGACATTCCAAAGAGGTTTTTTTTTATTCCGATTGCATGGAAAAGTACTTTTAAATTAAGTTTTACATGGAGAATCTGTCGGTCATAATCTTAGCAATAAACAAATAATTCATTGTTATCAGATTGTATTATTTGTAGTGATCCAGATTTTTTTTTGTCATGCAATGCACTTTGCAGAGAACAGCCGAATAATGATTTAATAATAATAATAAAAAAACAATATACAGCTGTACTTATTTCTTTAGTTGTGTTGTACAAAAAAGTGTAACACAAGAACATTGAAAATGAAAATTTTCTTGGTTTTGGGCATTTTGTCAATGTCATGCTACACTTTTTAAAGTCATATTATGAATGATTATGCTATAAGCAGCTTTTCTTCGTGGTGAAATGCATTTCTAATGCGCAGTCTTCATCATTATAAATATGTAAAAGCAGTCATATGTCCTCATGTAACTGTATAATAACTGTATGTGCCACCTCATCGAGCACAACAACTTATGACTTACTTATTACTCAAAATCAATCATTCATTGCCAGGAGGCAATATACAACAGATTGTATATTAAACTAAGTTCATTAAGTTCATTAAAAGCACTGCTAAAACAGCGACATCGAGCGGCAATGTCGTGGTAGTACACCTTGCTTGATGATTTGTCCATCGAGGTGGAAAGGCGGTGCCTCGTTACATTGTGCTCGCCAATCAACTGAAGAGAAAATAACCAAATCGATGCTGATTGGCCGTATCAAGCTGTCTTTCATCTGAGGTGGGCGGAAGCCGGCTGTTGGGACCACGATTAGAAGACATGAACTCACTGGAACAGGCCGAAGGTAATAAATATATATACATTCACGAAGAAAAACAAAAGGTCAGCTTTTAAGAAGTAATCGATTTGGTGAATGATTGAAATTGGCTTTGATGCGTACATGAGAATGTAACGTTGCAAAGTTAGCCGATTCGTCTGCTTTACGATATTAGCATGTAGCATTGTGGCTGACATGTTAGCTTTCGTTTCTAGCGTTAGTCATTTAAATTTATTACTTGTATTACTTTGGAAACTAACAGTATAGATCATACATTTATGTATCGTCCTGTGCCAATTTATGTGTTGTTATTGTGTTGTTGCCTTCCTGAATAAACGACTCCCCTGCAGTTACAGTGCTTAGTATACGGTTGCTCCTATCGATTAGTTATGCCTGGCACTGTTTAAGTTGACAGTAATCACGTTTATTTTGCCATTAGATTTAAAAGCCTTTGAGAGAAGATTGACGGAATATGTCTCCTGTTTGCAACCTGCCACAGGAAGGTGGAGAAGTAAGTCCAAAGTCATTAGATAGACCCTCACAAGCTAATGAGCTGTGTCTTGGATAACATAATCGATTGACGAGTCGTCATGGTTACTTTGTTGTTGTTGTTGTTTTTCCCAGTGATTTTAATAGTGGTGTCGGTTTGCACAGCCACGGGGGCGTGGAACTGGTTGATAGACCCTGATACACAGAAGGTAAGCATCCATCTGAAATGGTTAGAGCTCGATGTCCGTGTGCTTTTGAATGTTTATACGTTATTTTATGAGTTTGATGGTGAGTTTCTTCTTTCTGCTTTCTGCAGGTGTCTTTCTTTTCCTCGCTGTGGAATCATCCCTTCTTCACCATCAGCTGCATCACGCTCATAGCGCTTTTCTTTGCGGGGATACACAAACGAGTCGTGGCGCCGTCAATGTATCCTTGTATTTACAGTATATCTTCATGTTATCATTTTTAAAGCCATAAATGTCTATGCTAACGCTTTTATATACAATATGTTTGTTATCTTTAACCTTTGCTTCCTCAGTATCGCTGCTAGGTGTCGGACAGTTTTAGCTGAATACAACATGTCCTGTGACGACGTGAGTCACCCGACGCAACCTTCCCCCCGGCCCTTTTTTTTAATATGTTTCTAAATGCTTCTTTGTGTCGTTACGCAGACGGGAAAGCTCATCCTCAAACCACGGCCAAATATTCAGTAACCGAACGTTTTCGAGAAGTGACGTTCTCAGTGGACAGGGGAAGGAACGAGAGACGAGAAGGGACACGGACGCGTTCGGAGCTGTGCTCGTGTTAAAGCTGCTGAATTACTCGTAACAGTACTTCTGTGTGTGTGTGTTTGTTTCTGGTTTAATCATGTATTTTATGTAAATGTTTCTATTTTTTAAAACGATTTACCAAATAAATATTCCATAAATATTCCAATATCTGTCAACTCGGCTAGCTAGTCAGCCACTTCACACATTTTTTTTGCATACACTTTATTATTCTTGTAGTATTTTTACTTTATCCCTGAAAATGTATGACTTCATTGTCATACATAGCTTTTTTGTGTGCTAAATTTATGGTATTCTTGCAATTGTTTTACTTTATTCTTGTAAATATATTACTATGTCCTCATGTCACTATTTTTGGGACATTACAACTTTATGCTTATAGTAAGATTTTCAATTTATTCTCAGGATTTATTTTTTTTTGGCATTTTTTTTTGACATTTACAAAAAATGTCTGTCAGATTAGCCAGCTAGCTATTTTGCTAGCTTCATATTATTTTACATTAATTTTGGACTTAATTCAAAAGGAATTAATTTGAAATATTTCAGCCTTATTCCCTTACACGTACAAAAGTGTTCACGTAATATTAAAACATGAATTATATTACATTTTCTTTTAAATTATTGTAATATCGTGGGAGTAGTTACAGAATAGGGTGTATGTATTCAAGTCCATGTTATTTATATTTTCGTATAACTATATTCTCAAATGACATATTTTGCATGAACTGGCCACTTTAAAGTAGACGTATTTAGACTTATTTTCCAATAAATTTGTAACTTCATTATCACATTAGACCTTTTTTATTGAACTTTCGTGTCAGCAAAGTTCCTTCGTTTTGCGACAGGGTGTCCTGCTTTCTGGTAGCACCTCCCGTATTACGGCAAAGATAGACCTGCTTCCACATGGCCACCTATTAGAATAGCGCGTATTGGAGGGGGTGGACTTACTAAACCTCTATTTATCCAAAGACGAACCCCTACATTTGCACTTTAAAAGGAGTAATATGGGCAAAAGTAAGACTACGAAATTTAAACGTCCCCATTTCAACGCTGTGGGACTGCCGGTGGACGCCATGAACGAAGCGGCAGTCGACGAGGAGGAACACGGGAACGACGACGACGACGACTGTCCGGCTGCAGAACTTTTGGAGAAAGTAGGAACATTTTGTAAAGATTCGCGTGTAATTCCTGGTTATATACTGTAGCATTATGTTTCTAAACAAACATAAACGAATGACTGTCAAAATGGTATGCTGTTATAGCTCACTTCCTGTTGACGTATAGAAGTGTAATGTCCGAAACATTACTCGGTGAATGACTTGACTTTAATGTGCTATAAAATGCTGTCATAGTGTAACCGAGCAGGTTAAGATAGCCTCCAATGGTGTAGGAGCGGGAGGAGGAATGCAGGAGACACGTTTATTCTCGTCGCTCGTCTCTTCAGTCATTTCTAACAAGCTACCGAAACACACACACTTCCGGCCTTCAAAATAACAGCACATCCTGTGGGGGGGTACCAAAGTAAGGGCGTCACATAAATAGATTACGTACCTCCCGCTAACAAAATGAAACGTCCTCGTTTACACAGATAGACAATAACAAAACAACAACAAAAGAAAACAGTGCAATACAGTGCACAACATTGGCAATTTGCACCCAAAAAACATTATTTCCATCACATGTGTAGACTAGGAAAGAGAGGGGAAAAAAAAGGCACCAGTCATTTCGATGGCGTGGGTTCGAATCCCACCGCTGCCACCAATGTAACCGAGCAGGGTAGGAGCGCAGTGGGAACAAAAAGGAGGGATGCAGGAGACACGTTTATTCTCGCCGCTCGTCTCACACTTCCGGCCTTCAAAATAACAGCACATCCTGTGTGAGGGGGGAGTACCAAAGTAAGGGCGTCACATAAATAGCTAACATATACGTACGTACCCCCCCCCCCTAACAAAATGAAATTACCTTGTTTACACAGACAATAACAAAACAAAAAAAAACAATGCAATACAGTGCACAACATTGGCAATTTGCACCCAAAAAACATCATCACATGTGTACACCAGGAAAGAGAGGGTAAAAAAGGCACCAGTCATTTCGATGGCGTGGGTTCGAATCCCACCGCTGCCCCCAATATAACCGAGCGGGGTAGGAACGCATTGGGAACAAAAAGAAGGAATGCGGGAGACATGTTTATTCTCGTTGCTGGTCTCTTCCCTAATTTCTAACAAGCTACCTAAACACACACTTCCGGCCTTCAAAATAACAGCACATCCTGTGGGGGGGTTTACCAAAGTAAGGGCGTCACATAAATAGCTTACAATAGCTCACTTCCTGTAGGTGGAATAGTCTGCCGTCCCAATATATTTGTCCAAGTTTTGTCAAAAGTTGGGCCAAAAGCGTTGGAGCTGTCATAACTCACTTCCTGAAATGCTCTGGTGTCCCAATACATTTGTCCATGTTATGTAAACGTTATGAATAATAACCATCCATCCTATTATAATAATATGAATAATAACAGTCAACCATATTGGTGTCTAGTTGGAGAGTCCCAGTGCGTCTGTCCGAGAGCTTGCGTGTGCCAGCATCTCCAGGATGGTGCAGCAGAGCCAGACCATCCCGGGCCTCCTCCAGAGGGACGCTGTGAGGCGCCTGGGCCCCATGTTGCTGGACCGCAGCCTAGCCGTGAGGGAGACGGCTGCCGGAGCTCTCAGGTGATTCGGTATAGCGTATTGCGTATTGCTGATGAACAGCCATTGAAATTGACGATTCGCCGTATTTAATCGTCGGTCTCCCGCGACAGGAACCTGAGCGCGTGCGGAGGTCAGGAGGTGTGCGAGGACATGGTGAAGCGCGACGTCATGACTCCTCTGACAGCTCTGCTTCGAGAGGTGAGCGCACACGCCGACACTGCTGCATTTAGCTCGCCGCATCACTTTGGATCCTGCCGGTCAGCAGCTGTTGCAGATGGCTGACGACGACGACGACAACGACGACATCAGCAGCATAGCACGGCGTTGCTAACTAAAACGTGTTGACTTTTGGTTCAGCTTTGACCTTGGTTAGATTTTGGTGGAGTTGTTCCCATCCATCCGTCCATCCGTGCTGGAGCCTATCCCAGCTGTCTTCGGGCGAGAGAAGCGGGGTACACCCTGGACTGGTGGCCAGCCAATCACAGGGCACATATAGACAAACAACCATTCACACTCACATTCATACCTCTGGACAATTTGGAGTCGCTAATTAACCTAGCATGTTTTTGGAATGTGGGAGGAAACCGGAGTACCCGGAGAAAACACATGCAAACTCCACACAGAGATGGCCGAGAGTGGAATTGAACCCTGGTCTCCTAGCTGTGAGGTCTGCATGCTAACCACTTGACCGCCGTGCAGCCCCTAACTACATTTAACTTTAATTTTATTTATATATTTTTATACAAACACACACACCACTATCATGCGAGGTGTTAGCGTGGTAGCATTGCTAAAATGCTAATATTAGCATTGTCACATTTTCGCCATTTTCATTTTCCACACTTACATTATACACTTAGCTACTTAGCATGCTGACATTAGCGTGTTAGCATTGCAAGTATGTTAACATGAGCAAAGTATAATTTGTCGCCATCTTCATAGGTAGACACTATTATGCTATGGGTTAACATGCTAACCTTAGCATGCTAACCTTCGCATGTTAACATTTCTGGCATGCTAACTTGAGCATATTGGGAATTTTTTTTGCAATTTTTGTGAATACGCACTTAGTGCGATTATGCTAGGTGTTAGCAAGCTAACATTAGCATGTTAACATTGTTAGCATTCCAAAGTTCCAAAATGGTGAGGGATTACTGTGCTACTCGTTTTTTTTTTGCATTTTTTTGCAGTGCTGCACCGGTTTTGATGGTGCCGCAGGGCAGATGAAGGACCAGAAGAACCCTGTGGATGAAGTCGCCAACGAGGCCATCAACCTGCTGTGGAATCTCTGGTAAGCCAGCCCGCTAATTTATTATTATTTTTCTTGCATTTTTTCAGTAGTGTTGTGGAAAAAATTTCTATCATCCTAAGTAGGATCGAGAATGCCTGAAATAAATACATAGCTCTGGCAGTTTTTATTACCTTTGCAAAACAAAGGGGTCAGACAACACACAGTATGCATGGCGGTCTGTAGGTGTCTGGCCCAGAGTGGTCTCTTGGCGGGAACTTTTATACTCCATAGCATGCAAATGAATTACATTACAAGAGAAAAGAGACTTTCTTGTCACTCCCCCGATGCCACCCTCATGTATGGGGGTTAGCCTTCACACCCATTCTTCTGGCACGGTTTGTCACACCCATGTGAGACAACCTCCTAGGGTCAGCCATTTGGTGGGACATCCTGATGTCCCCTTTTCCCATGAAGGTAAAGCTTTGATCAAAGAATGACCTCCTCCGACACTGCCCCTAACCCCAGGTTACAGATAGCCTCCTGCTGTGCCACCATCTTTGAAGGAACAGCAGGATGTGCTCGGATACAAATGTTGAAGGTCCACAAAAGGCCTTAAAGTAATTCAAACAATGTGTAACCTATGTTATACCTGTGAAATGTAAATTTTCCCATCACACTCCTCCCTTTTGATTATTAATTAATCACGAATTACAGAACATTTACAGATGAACAAACATCAGACCAGGGTTGTCAGTAAATTAATTATCATGAAAGTTAGGAATGTGGAAAACCGTGTTATAATGTGTTCAATTGTTGCGATAGATGGTGGAGGTGTTGATCGACAGTCAGTTCAATTGGTTGGCAGTCAGTGCATCCTCTTCCCCAAAGTCAACCGGGATAGACTCCAGCCTACCCGCGATCCCAATGAGAATCCAAATTATGTCGAAGTCCTTGTGCCTCTGTTGATGGTTTGCTGTTGTTCTATTGTGTTGTATTCAATCAGTCAGTCAGCCAGCCAATCCTCTTGATTGAAGCATTTGTTCTTAGGTTGCCGGAGCTTGCGGTGCAAACTCGTGAGCTCCATCCAAACACGCAGTTGAGAAGGTTGAGTGCGTCATGGACATTTCTTCCATTCTGTTTAGGTAGGTCTTTCTGCCTTGACCGATCTGTGTGCAGGTCTCTCATTTGACCACGCTGACAGTGGAGTCTTCCCTCTGCTGGAACTCCAACACGTCCTCTCCATGGCCCCCAGGGCCAACAGATGTCAGGTCACTCGACACCCACCAAGAACATAGAAAGAAATGAATGAGCAACACAACATTTTACCATCTACGTGATACATGTCAGATGTGTTCCCTACACATGACTAATCTCGAGAGCAGTAGGCAACCTAAGAGCAGTAGGCAACCATCATGTAGTGTCTGACTGAATACGACACTTTGTTCATATTTTGGCCATTGACGTTGATTGTAAATGAGCCTTAAAATTTTCTAATCGTCAGGAGAAAGCCCACGTAAGCATGAGGAGAACATGAAACTCCACACAGAAAGGTTCTCAAACCTTCTTGCTGTGAGACAGCACTCTGCCATCATGCCACCAATATCTATTTTGA
Source organism: Doryrhamphus excisus (assembly GCF_030265055.1). Lineage (NCBI taxonomy): Eukaryota > Metazoa > Chordata > Actinopteri > Syngnathiformes > Syngnathidae > Doryrhamphus > Doryrhamphus excisus. The sequence goes on from NC_080477.1 coordinate 1,887,393, forward strand.
CTTTAATTTTAACATCCAGCTCTGCATTTAAGTTTTTGCCAAACAACACAAGGTTTCACTGAATTTAAACCAACACACCATCTGGTCTGAATTTGCATTAAGATGGACATTGTCACACTGTAGTAGTGTTCCTTGCTCACAGTTGGAAATTTGGGTTTCAATGGACCATTTGCTCTCATTAGCATGACCATTGGCACTATGGAAGGCAAAGTACCAAATACAGTAATATAGTAAAGAAAAAACAAGATACAGTAACTTACCAAAGTCTTCAGCGTGTTGTACAATCCATGGAGTGTCAATACTACTGCTGATCACTGATAATTATCAACCTCTAATGTTGGAACTCATACCTACCTTTGTTTCACTCACTTTGGTTTTGGAGAAACCAATTTTAGCAAAAAAAAATATCCTGTCCAATTGTTAACCATGATTACTCAACAAAATCATATTCTCCCCCCTTTTGACACATGTTTTCCCATGTGTCAACTTCCAAAAGCATTGGCAGTTCCCTGTAAAATCAAATGACGTTATATTTTTTTTATACATCTGCAAACAGTAATCTGTGAAGCAGGACACATCAAACAAAGTTCAACAATTCAAACTCTGGATCCTGAAGAAGTGTCCTGTGGAACAAACTGAAGTTAAAACGATGACACACCCTGCCAGGTGTGTGAATGACCTCAAGTGTTACAGTGTTAATGTTAGTACATGTTAGTACTGTTAAACAGTTTTAAACAAAAAAGATGTCATGTTTCGGCCACATATGACATTTGTCTTCTCCTCCTCCCGGAGAATGTGCTTTCCTAATGTGGAACAATGAAGGTTAGGCTGGAATAGTTCATAGTAGTTGATGTCTCTCCACAACACAAGAACAACCCTGAAAGAACAATTAACACATTTAAATTTCAGTCAATTAAAATTTTTGTCACAGTCCACTGTCCCCCATGAAGAACCCTGCTGTCGGTGTGTCGCACTCATAGTCGTCATGTCAGGATGTCATTTGCAACACTTAAAAGGTCCAAGTTCCTTTGAAAGTCGGATTGTCCTAATTTACAAGGCCTTTTTCGGAATAGCTAATTTTTAGATGAAGGTTCTGCATACCCTAAATTAACTATCTACATTTTAGCAGATTTAATTTATGCCTATTGATGCTAAAAGAGCAGAACAGCCTAATATGTTCTTTGAATGCGTCTATTAGTAAACTAATCATTGGGTTTGTTCTGTATTGCAATACATTTGTTTCCTTTTTCCAAAGTGATGGTCAGGGATGGCTTCAGCCTCACACTCACACAGACAAACAAGACAACACAACAATGAAAAACCAGCTGGACAGTCCTTTCTGAGTGTATTTTTGCCGAAAACACTTTTCAAAAAATCCAATTGCGGACTGTAATAAATTAACAAATTGTTTTTGCATTCCCAATCAAATGTAAAATAGCATGCTTGTACAAAAAAGGCCCACATTATTCCATTTGTCACTGTGTCTCTTTTAGATAGAGACCCATGAGGAATGGGATCATTGACGTCAAAAAAATGGTACCTGAGTAACCCAAATGTGCATCAAGGCAGCACTTATGCTCAGAACAAAATATTTGTGAGATAAACATTCCCCTAACAGCTATCCCTATGTCAATATCTTTTATCAAATTTCTCATCACCATAGAAAGGTATGATGTGCATTGAAGACCTTGCAGAGCATCAATTTGCATAAATTGTGTGTGTGTGTGTGTGTGTGTGTGTGCGTGCGTGAAAGTACATTCTTAACCTCCTCCACCAGTTGAGCACTCATGTCACCAGTTTGCATCTTCCTTTGATATGCATACAGCTGATTGGCATCTTGCTTCACCAAAGTGTGAACATCAGGGTCAGTGTCAGTTTTTACACCTTCACCTCCATCTGAATTAGAAAATAGGCCATTTGGTCCTTTGCACCATATGCCAACAAACTTAATTTTTGAAGATGAATTTTCTCTTAAACAGAAAATCCAATGGTGACTTGTCTTTGGTCCACTTCACCTGATTGGCCAACGAAGTTAACATAATTGCCATTCAACTTTGGAGAGGTTAGGAATTTGTCACTCTTAGTGAGTGTGTTTCATCAGAGTCGAAAGGAAAAGAAATAACCTTGCCATATTTTGTACTACGTCTTCTTATAGCATATTCTAAAAGAGAGAAGTAGATCATATTCTACATAGTTATCAGCAAGAGGGGCTGATTTAAGCCAAGACTCTAAACAAAAGGAAGAAAAGGACAGGGCATATAGATGTGTATGTGTGTGTGTGTGTTACTGTCAACTTCAGTATCATCCTTGGCATCAGATGAGTCAGAGTAGGCATGATCCCATCACGCCCCACCTCCTTGCTTCCTTCCACCATGTTTGTTAAGAAAGTCCTACATCAAGTCTTTGGTCCAAAGTCTCCTTTACTGCACATGCCAGGGTCATATTGCTGTCCCAGTCTCTTCTCTGGGTGTCCTCCTTGCAGGTGGCCATTTGTTGCCACCCATGGATTCTGGTGCTTGGCTTGTCCTTGCATCAAAGGTGTGATCCATCCAGTTCTAATTCGGCCACATTCCGCTTTAGTGGCTGGTGATGTGATTGTCGTCACCGTGAACACCATGTCAGCAAACATCTTCAGAACTCTTCAGTGGTCAGGGAAAGTGGGACAACTTCACTAAACACAAGCAGGGCTGTTATGGCCTCCCCACACGCCTTCCTTACACCATTGTCCCACTCGTGGTCTCCACCATCAGTCACAGGATACTTGCTAAGCATCCGTTTGGATACGAGCGACAATGCATGTCTGGAAGGGATCGTTTGCAGTTAGAACACAGCTCATGTGTTGGATCTTCTTCAGGTCTTGGTGAAGATGAAACTGGACATAATGGCATGGCTGATGATATTGGACTCATCGTGCATGTTGTTGTATCAGGATGTTGTTGTCAGGTTGTTGGCAGAGCAAGGGTGGAGGTGTGCGATCAAGATCACGGTCCACTCTGAGGCACTGAGGCACTGTAGGAGAAAGAGAAGGAAGACCTATTCTGAGAAGTCTTGTCTGTTCTTTTCATGTCAGTGTGTGTTGCAGATCTTGCCTATGTAACGATCATCATTGCAAGTCTTAGTTGCAAGCAGTGCTCTCTGCTCTCAATGGTTTTTAGCCTTTTTCATTTTTTTTTCTTTCCCAAAGAGTCCATGCCCTAAACATAATTCTTGAATGCTCTTTGATTTTCTCTCAAATAATTATTTTTCTTTTAAACAATGCAATGTGATGTTTTCCCTTATCACCATTATTCCCAACAAAAATCTCACTTATCTATTTTGTTTAACTCACTTTCTCTTGTTCTCAAAAGTTCCCCATATTAGTGGTTTTTTTATGCATGCTTTCCTCATTTTTTTTTCTTCTTTACCTATAGTTGCATGTTTACCAGATTTCCCATATTTACAGATGTCACTCGGTTGTGCACAATTCCCTTAAGACAAGGTCGTCACCCCAAATCCGTGTTGTTCCTTCGGCACAATCCACGACAAAGCCGAGCTGTATCCAATGAATAATGCGTAATCCACTCTTTATCACTTCAAGATTTTGTTCGCATTAATGTATATCCAATATACAATTGTGCATGAGGTCTCATTAGCACAAAACAGCTACAAGCGCAACTCACTCTTTGTTATTACAGAGGTCTTGTTCGCCCAATGGTGCGCGACTCACTCACAATTTTTTTGGTTTATTTTTTATATTATTGAGGTCTTGTCCGCCCATACCATGCGTAACTCACTCAATGTTGTTACTGAGATCTTATTAGCATGAAAGTATACCCAGTATACTCTGATACGCGATTCACTCATGTTCCAGAGATCTTATCCGTACCGACAAGTGACCAAATGTGCATATGGGAAACACTACAACACTTACATATAAACATGCAACTAATGCTCAAATATAGTAATTATTTCAGGATTCTCACCATCAAAAAAAAACGTAGTTCCACTCTTGATAAGAGATTCCAGTGGTGATGGTCTGGAGTCCTGGACGGTCAGCCCTGAAAATCTCTGAATGTCAATGACAGAGAGGCTGGAGGAAAAAATTAATTCCAGGATGATCAGTCGCTGTCCGCCACAGGTCCAGATCCAATCAGCCAAGGAATCCCACTTCTGACACCAAATTGTTGTGGAAAAAATTTCTATCATCCTAAGTAGGATCGAGAATGCCTGAAATAAATACATAGCTCTGGCAGTTTTTATTACCTTTGCAAAACAAAGGGGTCAGACAACACACAGTATGCATGGAGGTCTGTAGGTGTCTGGCCCAGAGTGGTCTCTTGGCGGGAACTTTTATACTCCATAGCATGCAAATGAATTACATTACAAGAGAAAAGAGACTTTCTTGTCACTCCCCCGATGCCACCCTCATGTATGGGGGTTAGCCTTCACACCCATTCTTCTGGCACGGTTTGTCACACCCATGTGAGACAACCTCCTAGGGTCAGCCATTTGGTGGGACATCCTGATGTCCCCTTTTCCCATGAAGGTAAAGCTTTGATCAAAGAATGACCTCCTCCGACACTGCCCCTAACCCCAGGTTACAGATAGCCTCCTGCTGTGCCACCATCTTTGAAGGAACAGCAGGATGTGCTCGGATACAAATGTTGAAGGTCCACAAAAGGCCTTAAAGTAATTCAAACAATGTGTAACCTATGTTATACCTGTGAAATGTAAATTTTCCCATCACAGTAGCGAGCTAAAATATTAGGACGGCTCCACAGTTGTTGTCCCCTCGTTCACATGCCCACCTCACAAATGTGGCGTGTGGTTTTACAGCGAGAGCAGCAACCAGGCCGTGTCCTTGTTCAACAAGTCCGGTCTCCTCGACGTGGTGGTCCAGTGTCTGGAGAGACACCCGCACAATGTGGAGCTGGCCACGTCTGCTGGTGAGGGACGCTAAGAGATATTCTTCTGTTCTTCATTCACTGCTATCTCCAAAGTTACGAAAGACTTAAAGCTGGTATTATTTGCGGATGATACCACTGCTTTTTGTTCTGGAGGGAGTACAGACGAAATCATTAGAAAGGTCAGAGAAGAAATGGTCACACTAAAAAGATGCTTTGATGATAATAGATTGTCATTGAACCTAAATAAAACTAAAATCATACTGTTTGCTAACAGTATGATTTTAGTGTCATGATTTTAGACACGCACCAGCAAATACAAATAGACGGTGTCGACATTGAAAGGGTGAACAAAAATTAATTTCTGGGGATCACAATAGATGAAAATATGAGCTGGAAACCTCATATTACAAATATACAACATAAGAAATACGGTCTGAAATATTTCAATATCGAACAAAGCAAAATTTGTTCTCAATCAGAAATCACTCCACACTCTTTATTGCTCTCTGGTTCTACCATATCTTACTTATTGTGTGGAAATATGGGCTAATAACTATAAAAGCAATCTTCACTCGCTAAATGTACTGCAAAAAAAGGCCAGTAAGGATAATTCATAATGCCGCCTACAGAGAACATACTAAGTCCTTATTTCTAAAATGACAGCTACTTCAACTTGCTGATATAGTTCATCTTCAAACAGCTAAAATAATGCATAAGGCTAAAAATAAGCAATTACCTAAAAATGTCATCCATCTTTATTGCTCTCTGCTTCTACCATATCTTACTTATTGTGTGGAAATATGGGGTAATAACTATAAAAGCAATCTTCACTCGCTAAATGTACTGCAAAAAAAGGCCAGTAAGGATAATTCATAATGCCGCCTACAGAGAACATACTAACTCCTTATTTGTAAAATGACAAATACTTCAACTTGCTGATATAGTTCATCTTCAAACAGCTAAAATAATGCATAAGGCTAAAAATAAGCAATTAGCTAAAATGGCATCCAATACTTCTCTACAAGAGAGGAGAAATATGATCTCAGGGAAGAAGTACATTTGAAACACTTCTATGCTAGGACTACGTTATGCTAGCCATAGCATTTCAGTATGTGGAATCGAACTATGGAATGGATTGAGTAAGGAAATCAAACAATGCACAACGATGAGCCAATTCAAGAAACAATACAAGCAGTTGATGTTTGCTAAATACAAGGATGAAGAGTCTTGAACCAGTCATGATGTGCTATATATATCACTATATTGACACGCACTATGGTACACATTATGGCATTGGATGCTCATATCACCGAGTACTTCGGTACGTGAAAAAAAAATAAAAATTAATAAATTACTTTAATTTTTATTTTTTTATTTTAATTTTTAACATGTGATTTATTACATTAAATTAATTAAATTTTTATTTACTTTAATTCTATTAAATAATCAATTATTTTATTTAATTTTATTTAATTTTATTTAATTTTATTTAATTTTACTTCCTTAATTTCACTTCCTGCTTTCTTAAATTTAAATAAAATTTAAGAAAGCAGGAAGTGAACAAATGTAACCGATTGTAAAAGTACCAGATGGAGGGGTAGGATTTAATAAGCTTTGCTTCTTCCTACTCCTTTTGGACATGTATAACTGGGAACTGATTATGGGATGCACTCAATTGGAATCTGATGCATGTTCAAATGAAATCAAACCATTACCATTACCATTACCATTACTGCAATGGCTTTTTAGAGTGAGCACGAAGCCTCAAGCTAACTTCTTACTTTTGCATCTTGCAGCCCACTGTTTGCACACTGTGACAGAGGACAACCCCGAGCTGCTATGCAGCATCAACTGTGCCGTGCACGGAGCCCTGGAGAGCGTGCTCCTGTCAAAACAGCCCAGCATGGCGCACGCCCTCCTCAGGACACTCGCTTCAGGTACGTCTGATAGCTGTCCATGCCGCCATTTTGTGCCAAATCGCACAAAACCAAGAGTGTGGTACATCGCCTTAGCAATGTGTTGAATGTGGTATTTATTGCTGTTTGCAAAATTTGACTGATAATATGTTGACTTGGCTGTACGGCGGTCGAGTGGTTAGCGTGTAGGCCTCACAGCTAGGAGACCGAAGTTCAATTCCACCCTCGGCCATCTCTATGTGGAGTTTGCATGTTCTCCCCGTGCATGCGTGGGTTTTCTCCGGGCACTCCGGTTTCCTCCCACATTCCAAAAACATGCTAGGTTAATTAGCGACTCCAAATTGTCCATAGGTATGAATGTGAGTGTGAATGGTTGTTTGTCTATATGTGCCCTGTGATTGGCTGGCCACCAGTCCGGGGCGTACCCCGCATCTCGCCCCAAGACAGCTGGGATAGGCTCCAGCACCCCCGCGACCTTTGTGGTGATAAGCGGTAGAAAATGAATGAGTGAATAATAATAATAATAATAATAATAATAACAAAAAAGAGCTGCACGGCGGTTGAGGGGTTAGCGCGCAGACCTCATAGCTAGGAGACCGGAGTGCAATCCCACCCCCAGGGTGTACCCCGCCTCTCACCCCAAGACAGCTGGGATAGGCTCCAGCACCCCCGGAATAAATGAATGAATGAATGAATATGCTGATGTATTATTTTTTACTCTTGAATAATCCCGTGCAGGAACGTTGTGGAACGTGAAGGGAAGCCTTCCTGCCGCCCGTCAGGCTCAGACCCTCGGCGCCGTGCTAGCCACCCTGTCCCAGTGCTTGGACTTGGAGGCGGGGGAGCTCATCCCTCAACTCCGACAAGCGGAAGAGGCACGCTTCCTCGCCTCGTCAGGTGTGGAAGAGCAACTTGGAGGGGAGCTCGCTGTCGCGGAGGAGATGGACGACGACGACGATGACGACGGTGAGGCAGGAGCACGACGTCAGAAGAACGGGAAAGACGGGGACGACTTCTCCGATCTCTTGCCTGTAAGTTGAGTCCAGTGGTTAGCGTGCAGACCTCACAGTTAGGAGACCCGGGTTCAATTCCACCCTCTGCCATCTCTGTGTGGAGTTTGCATGTTCTCCCCGTGCATGCGTGTTTTTTTTTTTCAGGTACTCCGGTTTCCTCCCACATTCCAAAAACATGCTAGGTTAATTAGCGACTCCAAATTGTCCATAGGTATGAATGTGAGTGTGAATGGTTGTTTGTCTATATGTGCCCTGTGATTGGCTGGCCACCAGTCCAGGGTGTAACCCGTCTCCCTCGCCCGAAGACAGCTGGGATAGGCTCCAGCACCCCCGCAACATTCCAAAAACATGCTAGGTTAATTAGCGACTCCAAATTGTCCATAGGTATGAATGTGAGTGTGAATGGTTGTTTGTCTATATGCTTAATATATCGCATTTAGAGCCTTAATATTGCATGTGGAGGTTGATCAGACCTGCGATATCGCTCCTTCACACACTTGGGGTTGAAGCAGTCTTATGCAAAAGAATCTAAACGATGACTCCTGGGATACATGGTGGGTGTCTACCACCGTGCACTTCCAATTTATAACGTGAGACAAAGTTATCTTCATGAGAAATTTTACCAAGTCCACCCTGCAGCTCAAATCGGACTCGAGAAACTTGAGTTCAGGGGGAAGCAGCAAGCAAGCGTGGGTGGCAAAGCAGGGTGCGTGCACCCCCCGCCCCCGCCGGGCGCGTACCACACTGACAAGTACCCTGGCGTGCGAGACAAACGTCCCCATCGGCTCAATCACAGTCAGAACCCCCGAGTAAGCAAACGAGCTGATGTTTGTCATGCTGCAGCACCCAAAGCTTGTATTTATTGTTGTGGAGCAGTGTCTCACACACACAACACACACACACACACACACACACACTAGGTTGTGTCTTAATTGGCTGAGCAATCCCAGTCAGACTGCGTCCATCTTTGCCAAGCGGTTGACTCGCATGTTTGTGTCCAGAGGGAGAAGGAGGAGCTGAGGGAGGCGGCGGCCTTGCTGACGGCCCAGCAGACGTCCCTGGAGATCATCGTCAACATGTGCTGCTCCGACGGTGAGCGTCGAGGCCCGACCCTTCCTGTCTTCGGGCGACGCGGTTTCCTTTGACACGGCCGCCCACGTTTTTTTTTTTTTTTTTTTTGTCATGTCAACACATTCTCGGAAGACTTCGTTCCTCTCCCAAGAAATCACATGACGACGAAATATTGGCTACTGTATCATGATCGGCGTTCTACATGTTTGTGCGGCTGTTCAGATCCCTCGGACGACGAGTGGGAGGAGTCGTCCAGCAGCGACGAGAGCGAAATAACTGCAGACGGATTCTCCAATCTCATGTCTCCGCTGTGTTTGTCAGCTGAGGTGCACGGGGCCATCATCAACCACAACATCCCCCAAAAGGCAAATATAAGCAACACACACAAAATATGAATTTAGTGGGAATTAGGGGTGTTTCGGCGATATATGGCGATACTTCGTTCCACGATACTGTATCGAAATTAAAAAGTATGATGTTTTTTTAATTTTAATTTTAATTTTTATTTTTATTTTAATTTTTATTTTTATTTTTATTTTTATTTCTATTTTTATTTTTATTTTTATTTTTATTTTTATTTTTATTTTTATTTTTATTTTTATTTTTATTTTTATTTTTATTTTTATTTTTATTTTTATTTTTATTTTTGAATATATTTGATAGAGTTGAGACCTGTAATATTTTGTTATCATTGTCATTTTTTCATATCAATTGAGGGAGCAAAAGCAGTATCGGCCCAAGCAAAATCGGCCATTGGCTCAGGGTGATGGAAAAAAAATCGGTATCGGCATCGACCGGAAAAAAAACATATCGGTCGATCCCTACTCTCCAGTAAGAAAATATTATTTCGGCGATATATCGCGATACTTCGTTCCACGATACTGTATCGAAATTAAAGAGTATGATATCTTTTTTATTTTTATTTTTATTTTTATTTTTATTTTTATTTTTATTTTTATTTTTATTTTTATTTTTATTTTTATTTTTTTATCAATGATGGATATTTTTAGGCATTTATATTTATGAATATATTTTATAGAGTTGATAATATTTATCATTGTCATTTTTTCATATAAATTGAGGGAGCAAAAGCAGTATCAGCAACAAATATCGGCCCAAGCAAAATCGGCCATCGACTAAGGGTGATGGAAAAAAAATCGGTATTGGAATCGGCTGGAAAAAAACCATATCGGTCTATCCCTACTCTCCAGTAGGGGTGTTAGAAAATATTGTTTCGGCGATATATGGCGATACTTTGTTCCACGATACTGTATCGAAATTAAAAAAGTATGATATTGATATTTTTAGGCATTTATATTTATGAATATATTTTATAGCGTTGAGACCTGTAATATTTGTTATCATTGTCATTTTTTCATATCAATTGAGGGAGCAAAAGTAGTATCGGCAACAAATATCGGCCCAAGGAAAATCGGCCATCGGCTAAGGGTGATGGAAAAAATCGGTTTCGGCATCGGCCGGAAAAAAACCATATCGGTCGATCCCTACTCTCCAGTAGGAGTGTAAGAAAATATTGTTTTGGCGATACTTCGTTCCATGATACTCTATCGAAATTAAAAAGTATATCAATATTTTTAGGCATTTATATTTATGAATAAATTTTATAAAGTTGAGACCTGTAATATTTGTTATCATTGTCATTTTTTCATATAATCGGCTAAGGGTGATGGAAAAAAATCGGTATCGGCCGGAAAAAAACCATATCGGTCGATCCCTACTCTCCAGTAGGGGTGTAAGAAAATTTTTATTCTTAGGCATTTATATTTATGAATATATTTTATAAAGTTGAGACCTGTAATATTTGTTATCATTGTCATTTTTTCATATCAATTGAGGGAGTAAAAGCGGTATCGGCAACAAATATCGGCCCAAGCAAAATTGGCCATCGGCTAAGGGTGATGGAAAAAAATCGGTATCGGCCGGAAAAAAACCATATCGGTCGATTCCTACTCTCCAGTAGGGGTGTTAGAAAATATTGTTTCGGCGATATATCATGATACTTCGTTCCACGATACTGTATCGAAATTAAAGAGTATTTTAATTTTTTTAATTTTAATTTTTTTTATTTTTATTTTTATTTTTATTTTTATTTTTATTTTTATTTTTATTTTTATTTTTATTTTTATTTTTATTTTTATTATCAATAATGATGATATTTTTAGGCATTTATATTTATGAATATATTTGATAGAGTTGAGACATGTAATATTTGTTATCATATTTTTTCATATTAATTGAGGGAGCAAAAGCAGTATCGGCATCAAATATCAGCCCAAGCAAAATCGGCTAAGGGTGATGGAAAAAAATCGGTATCGGCCAAAAAAAACCAACCATATCTGTCTATCCCTACTCTCAAGTAGGGGTGTAAGAAAATATAGTTTCGGCGATATATGGCGATACTTCATTCCACGATACTGTATCGAAGTTTTTTATTTTTAGGCATTTATATTTATGAATATATTTTATAGAGTTGAGACCTGTAATATTTGTTATCATTGTCATTTTTTCATATCTATTTCTATATATTCTGTATAATGTACCAATGTTATATGGCTTTGATCTAAGGTGCTGAAAAAGACGCAGTTCCCAGGACAGGAAGCCATGGACCTGTGTCGACAGACCCCCTACTGGGGAAGCCTCATCAAGAAGTAAACCCAACTCGACTGTCAATCAAAAATACATAAATGTACGTAATCGACGTTTAACATGTTGTCGTCATGCTGGGCAGGATGCAGCGGGTTCAGTCGCGGGCTCTGACATGCCTCCACAGTATGCTCTCCAGCATGGACGCCGACTCTCTGGGCGGGGCAGGGGCCCTGCAGGAAGCTGCCCTGCACCTGTCCTCGCTGGTCTTCGGAGCAGCAGGTAGGATTCTGTTATTTTTGTAGGTTCAGTCAGTGTTATGAGTCTCAAACCGGGAATCGCAATCAGTTTTATCGGCACAAATTTGTTTTCTTTCTCAAGCTTGTCAACACATTGGAAATTGTAGGCGGTCATTACTCAATATCACTCAATACTCACTGCGCCATCTTCCAAGGAACACTGAACTCATCACACAGCAACTGAACATACAAAGCATACCGAATGGCATGACACAGTGTTTTATTTTAAACATATGTTGGTACACGTTTGTATATTTCTCATTTATAACTCTTGAGTGTTAAGTTGCTGTGTGATGAGTTTAGTATTCTTTCAGTCAGGCGCTTGTATTTTCATATTGGGAGGAGCAGGGGCTCTGCAGGAAGCTGCCCTGCACCTGTCCTCGCTGGTCTTCGGAGCAGCAGGTAGCATTCTGTTATTTTTGTAGGTTCAGTCAGTATTATGAGTCTCAAACCGGGAATCACAATCAGTTTTATCGGCACAAATTTGTTTTCTTTCTCAAGCTTGTCAACACATTGGAAATTGTAGGCGGTCATTACTCAATATCACTCAATACTGCGCCATCTTCCAAGGAACACTGAACTCATCACACAGCAACTGAACACACAAAGTATACCGAAGTATACCAGAGGGAGGCTGACGTCATTGCAGTGTCCCGATGAATGACACAGTGTTTTATTTTAAACATGTTTGTACATGTTTGTATATTTCTCATTTCTACCTCTTGAATGTTAAGTTGCTGTGTGATGAGTTTAGTATTCTTTGAGTCAGGCTATTATATTTTCATACTGGGAGGAGCAGGGGCTCTGCAGGAAGCTGCCCTGCACCTGTCCTCGCTGGTCTTCGGAGCAGCAGGTAGCATTCTGTTATTTTTGTAGGTTCAGTCAGTATTATGAGTCTCAAACCGGGAATCGCAATCACGTTTATCGACACAAATTTGTTTTCCGTCTCAAGCTTGTCAACCCATTGGAAATTGTAGGCGGTCATTACTCAATATCACTCAATACTCACTGCGCCATCTTCCAAGGAACACTGAACTCATCACACAGCAACTGAACATACAAAGTATACCGAAGTATACCAGAGGGAGGCTGACGTCATTACAGTGTCCCGATGAATGACACGGTGTTTTATTTTAAACACATGTTGGTACATGTTAGTATATTTCTCATTTCTACCTCTTGGATGTTAAGTTGCTGTGTGATGAGTTTAGTATTCTTTCAGTCAGGCTATTATATTTTTATAGCAGGTAGCATTCTGTTGTTATTATAGGTTCGCTATTACGCCGGAGGGACTTTTTAACGGCGCGCCATCATTTCTGTGTGTCTCTAACCGAGAATCACAATCACGTTTATCGGCAGGAATTTGTTCTTTTTCTCAAGCTTGCCAACCCACTCAATACTCACTGTGCCAAGGAACAAGGAACACTGAACTCATCACACAGCAACTGAACACACAAAGCATACCGAATGGCTCTGCGACGCTGCCTCCGTCCACCAGAGGGAGGCTGACGTCATTGCAGTGGCCCGGTGAATGACACAGTGTTTTATTTTAAGCATATGTTGGTACATGTTTGTATATTTCTCATTTATACCTCTTGAATGTTAAGTTACTGTGTGATGAGTTTAGTATTCTTTGAGTCAGGCTATTATATTTTCATACTGGGAGGGGCAGGAGCCCCGCAGGAAGCTGCTCGGGCCCTGCAGGAAGCTGCTCTTCGTAGCAGCAGGTAGCATTCTGTTATTTTTGTAGGTTCGCTATTACGCAGAAGGGACTTTTTAATGGCGCTCCATCAGTACTATGAGTCCCAAACCGAGAATCACAATCACGTTTATCGGCAGGAATTTGTTCTCTTTCTCAAGCTAGTCAACCCACTCAATACTCACTGTGCCAAGGAACAAGGAACACTGAACTCATCACACAGCAACTGAACATACAAAGCATACCGAATGGCATGACACAGTGTTTTATTTTAAACATATGTTGGTACACGTTTGTATATTTCTCATTTATAACTCTTGAATGTTAAGTTGCTGTGTGATGAGTTGAGTATTCTTTCAGTCAGGCTATTATATTTTCATACTGGGAGGAGCAGGGTTCACAAAATGAGTTCCTTGACGCATAAGAGCTAAATTCATACATCCATAAAAGTGTCCACCAAAAGTTGTTGTTATATTATGTTTTTTTTTTTTTCTTCTTCCACCATAGAGATCCCAAGAGATGAGGAGTTTCTGGAGGCCGTTATCAGCGCAATGCGGTCCCTTTTGCAGATGACCGCCTCCAAAAACATCCCACAGGTAATGTTGCATGGTGGAAAATGAACCCCTCGTGAGCGTTACTTGTTAAATTAGAAAATGCAAAAATACTCTCAGGTCATAAGCCTGCAGCAGCTGATGAGCCTCAGCGAAGTGGCCGCCCGCTCCCAGGTCATCAGTGTGAGGGTCAACGCTGTCGCCATCCTGGGCATCACCGGCGGCACGCTGGCCAAAGAGAAAGGCTCGGCTGAAACCCTTCAGGTAGCTGCTCTTGTTTTGTCTCAGGAGATATAGATATATATTTTTATTTTTTTTAAGGAAAACTTTCCTCCCCGCAGATGATCGGCAACGCTTTGCTCCAAGTCGCCACCAAAGACGCCGACCTGGTGGTTAACGGCGAGGCCCTGGACGCACTTTTTGACGTGTTCGCGGACGGAGACGAGGCGGAGACGGCGGCGAAGAACATCCAGCTGCTTCCTGCTTTGAGGACGCTTCAGCCTGTTTTTAAAGCCAAGGTACCGTTCTCTTCCTGTTCTAGATCTGCGTACATATTCCGCTTTTTTATCGTCCTTGTGTGTTCATATTTTGTATTCATAATATTTAGTAATTGGGCGTATATTAATTTGTTAATCGATGAATGAAATAATTAATGAATGAAGAATTATTGTGTGGGTTTGAGACAATATAAACAAAATGTAATCAAATATGCAATACTACATTCATAAATAATAAAAATTATGTTGATTAAAATTCAATTGTTGCCTGGTGGGATGCTTCAAACAAATCCCATTTTCTTTTTCTCCGGGCAGCTCCGTAAAGCCGGAAGGGACGCCTACAGCCCCCAGCAGCTGTGCGTGCTGAACAACGTCAAAGTCAACCTGAGAAGATTCGTGGGCTACCTGGAGACCGTGGTGAAGAAATGAAACCCACCCAGGACACCTAAGGACATTATTTATTATTATGTTGTTAGCAAACATAAGGTTTTATTTTTTTTTTTTTTTAAACTGTGCTTTCTATTTTACTTGCTGACATTTGCTGTGAAGAGAGTGAATAGCATCCTTTTTTTAGCGTCACGTTTTGAACGAGAGCAAGTGTCATCTGATATCTTTATTAAAGATGCAGAAAGTGCCTTAAAGCTGCATTCTTTTTATTGGCCAACAGAGGGCGACACACTTGCGTTATCTTCCCCTGGACTGTCTTTTAGTTCATGTACAACTCAGAAATACACAAAAATTGTGTATTTTGACTGCAGAATAGGCAAACGTGGATCTTTGCATGTTGCATTAATTTGTATTATGAAAAAGTTTTTTTTTTTTTTTTTTTTTAAATATCCCTGAAGTTGAATAACTTTGTTTGGCAAAGTGCTTAAGGAATTGGTTATAAATGGCATTGACTGACTGAACTTTGTGTTCAATTGCAAATTTTTCAACAGACATTACTAATCAATCCATGTATTTTATGCTTAATTGTCCAATCTCCAGGGGAACACTTTTCCTTTTTTTTTTTTATTTATAATAAAATATCCTAAATTGTGGTACGAGTAATACTTTTATACTTATTTTTTTGTGTTTTTAACATAAATAAAAAATATATTCATCACTGCACTGTCGGCATGATGACAACGAGTTATAACGCTAAGTGTCTGCTTAAGTTCATATGAAAATTGCAAAAAATGCTAGTATGCTCATTATGCTCAGTATATTGACAATGGGCATGTTAGCATGCTGACACCTAGCATGTTAATGCTGTGTTCATATAAGTCTCTACCCATGAAAATGGCTAAAAATGCTGCCATGCTAATATTCTCATGCTAGCAATCTTATTGTTAAAATGCTAACATTTAGCATGATAGTGTCTACCTATGAAAATGCATAAAAAATGATACCATGCTGTTAGCCTACAAGCGATGCTAACATGCTAATGTTGGATTGCAGACACCTAGCATGATAATGCTGTGTTCATATAAGTCTCTACCCATGAAAATGGCTAAAAATGCTGCCATGCTAATATTCTCATGCTGGCAATCTTATCATTAAAATGCTAACACCTAGTATGATAGTGTCTACCTATGAAAATGGATAAAAATGATACTATGCTGTTAGCATACAAGCAATGCTACCATGCTAATGTTGGATTGCAGACACCTAGCATGATCGTGTTGTTGCTGTGTTCAAATAAGTGTCTACCCATGAAAATGGCTAAAATGTGAAAAAATTAGCATGCTATCAATGTTAACATTACAATGCTAACTCCTAGCATGACAGTGTCTACCTATGAAAATGGCAGAAAAAATATTGTGCTAATGTTAGCATGCTAGCATAATAGTGCTGTGTTCATACTGTATGTGTCTAAACATGAAAACGGCTAAAATGCTACAATATAGGTGACAAAGCATATTATTAGTTAATAATATTAAAATTTTCGCTTTTTCGCATTTTCTTAAAATTTCCGGCCCGCAAATGGCCCCCGGGCCACGCTTTAGACACGCCTGCTGTATACTTTAGTTTATTACTTTGGCAAACGTAGTATAAACTTATAAATTAGTGCAACAAAGGTGTTTAAATTCCTTGCCGTCCAGTGTAAACTTTAACTTGTCAGCGGCTTAATAAGTATCTTCCATCCTTTACACCTTTGGACAGCCTTTTCAGAAGAGAAACATAAATCAGACAATGTTACGTAACTAGCTAAGGAGAGCGAAAAAAAACAGTTGTCTGTTACGTAACATACGTAACCTCCCCTCCCCATTCGCCATTGGCTTCGCGCACGCGCACTAACTGCTCTCGCGCTCCGCCATTGAGCTAGCTTCCATCTGGAGGAAAAGGGTCAGAGACGCCGCTGATCGACACCAGACAGACGTGCGTTTCTCCGGGGCTGACAACTGCCGTTTTCACCGGGAGCGGCGACCGGAACAATTTTACGGACACTCTTGTCGCTTCCCCGTGTTTCTTTGTGGCTTGTGAGTGACGTCACTACTAAAGGAATTCTTCCTTTTATTTTTAAAGACAACATTGAAGAAGTAACGGTGGGGAGCTAAGCGAGCTAGCGGCTAAAGCTAACGCTAAGCTAGGCTAAACTAGCTAGCTGAGCTGAGCCGTGCTTGGGAAAGGAGAGGAGGAGGGGGGGGAGCCGCTCGCCTCCTCTCGTTTGATGGATCCGAGAATCGCCTGGTTCCAACCAGAACAACGCGGACCCGCTAACAACTTGTGGATGCAAATCTGGGAGACGACGCAAGGGTTCGGCTATTTGCATGTCAACAACAGTAGCAGCAGCAGCAGCGGTAGCCTGAAAGCAGCGAGTCTCAACGGGGCGTCCAGAGCCGTCCTCGCCCTCGCTGCGGGGACCGTGCCGTTTGAGGCGAACGCCAGGATGTCGAGCCCCACCGGGGACGGGGAGTTCATGGTGCAGCAGGACTTTCTTCCATTGGAAAGCAACAGCAACCATAACAACCGAGCCGCCTGCAGGGGCGGTGGGCAGCAGCAGGACAAGCAGGGCAGCGGGGTGACGGATGGGCACCCCAACAAAAGGAAACGGGTCAACAAGGCGAGCACTTTCGGATTCAATTCCAGAAACACAGAGGGCTGCGACGGCTACGCGGGCACACCGTGGAAAACGAGGAACTACTCTGAAGGAATCGTGGGGTAAGGGTTAAGTTTTTTTTGTTTTTTTTTGGGAAGGGGGAGGGGGGTGTTTGCACACAATCACAACATGCACCCAATGTGACATACATGTCATGTGATCCGCCCACTGTAAAGGAACGCATGCAGCACATTTCACACATAACACATGTGGGCAAGAATCCATATGACACATGCTAGCAAGCCTCAACTTCCACATGTCAACTTCAAGGAAAGTGCAGCGGCTTGAGAAAAATAAAGAACCCCCATCGTCCTACTGTAAGAGAGCAACAGGTGTAAGACATTAAGAATAATTTAAATAGCAGCGCATAAATATAAAATATATTCATCACTGGACTGTCAGCATACTAACACCAATGTGTTATCGCGCCAGGTGTCTGCTTAAGTTCATATGAAAATCGCAAAAAATGCTAGCATGCTCATGTTAGTATAGTGACAATGCGCATGTTAGCATGCTGACACCTAGCACGGTAATGCTGTGTTCATATAAGTGTCTACTCATGGAAATGGCTAAAAAGGCTCCCGTGCTAGTATTCTCATGCTAGCAATCTTATCGTTAAAAGGCTAACTCCTAGCATGATAGTGTCTACCTACGAAAATAAAAATGATAGAACGAGTCATTGGGAAGTGACTAGCGGTATTGAATTTAATGCATACTTTGCACATTATGTTTTTTATTATACGGATGTTTGTGCCACATAGAAATGTGCAACTTTTCAAATTGCACTGTTGCTGATGATAGAAGAAGACGTTTTACGATAGGTGACTATTCTATAGAGATAAAATGTTTAATACAAATGTGGCACTTTTTCTATAATTGTATTGCATATTGCAGTATTTTACACAAATTGTCAAATATCGTTATTGGTAAATAAGTGCTGTTTTTTAATATACGGATGTTTGTGCCACATAGAAATGTGCAACTTTCCAAATTGCATTGTTGCTGATGAAGCGCTGTTTTTTTTATTATACTGATGTTTGTGCCACATAGAAATGTGCAACTTTCCAAATTGCATTGTTGCTGATGATAGAAGACGTTTTACGATAGTTGACTATTCTATAGAGATAAAATGTTTAATGCAAATGTGGCACTTTTTCTATAACTTGTATTGCATATTGCAGTATTTGTCTTATTTTATACAAATTGTCAAAAATCGTTATTGGTAATGAAGCACTGTTTTTTAATATACGGATGTTTGTGCCACATAGAAATGCGCAACTTTCCAAATTGCATTGTTGCTGATGAAGCGCTGTTTTTTTTATTATACTGATGTTTGTGCCACATAGAAATGTGCAACTTTTCAAATTGCATTGTTGCTGATGATAGAAGACGTTTTACGATAGTTGACTATTCTATAGAGATAAAATGTTTAATACAAATGTGGCACTTTTTCTATAACTTGTATTGCATATTTCAGTATTTGTCTTATTTTACACAAATGGTCAAATATCGTTATTGGTAATGAAGCGCTGGGATATCGGGAAGAAATCCAATATGGAGCATCTCTACATGAAATCTAAAGAAAAAGCATAACATCGCTCGTTCGAGGACTGACTATGACGGCGTCTCATTCACAAAATGTTGTTGTTGCTTCAATTCGATTGTTTTGTTTTTTTTTTTTAAGTGTGTGTGTGTGGGGGGGGGGGGGGGGGTTAAATGCTGAGACACGTACAGACAAGCCGAACACAAATGAGCGTGCGGCTCCGGAGTCTACGGCCCATCCTCATTTATAGTAATACGGAGTCTCTTCTGTTTGCAAGAGGACATTCCTCAGCGATTAGCTCTGTTTCATACCACGCTCGCCACCCCTGAAGGCCTTTCTGTATTCACCAGGACCTGCTGCTGGGCTCTCACACCATGGGAGATGTCTAGTGGGTACAAATTGTGCTTTGTTTTTTTTTTTTTTTTTTTGGTATGAGAACAGCTATTTCACTTGACAGAAACCCACTGCAGAAAATTGGCGAATCATTTAGCGTCGTCCATGGTTTCATTCTTATTTTGAAGGCTGGGAGTATGTTGTGTGTGTGTTGAGAATCTTTATTGACGCCTAAGACGAGACGCATGCAAGAATAAACAACGGGTCTCTAATCCTTATTTCACCCATAGCTCGCACAACGTCAGCAGGCATCGGAAAACGATCGCTTCCATTAACAAGCGGTAAACACACTCATACGGCCCGAGTCAGTGGCGGTCTGCCGGGGAAATGCTTCACCACACTTAGCGTTCCTTCTCACGCGGACGCCGTTGCATTAACGATAGAGACGCATAAGACGGTGCGTTCCTAATGCAGTTTTAGCTTCTAGATTTTGGACAACACGCTTGACACTATTAAGGGTCCTCGTTTAAAAAATACTCTCATATGGTAATGGTAATGGTTTTATTTCATTTGAACATGCATCAGATTACAATTGAGTGCATCCCATAATCAGTTCCCAGTTCCACATGTCCAAAAGGAGTAGGAAGAAGCAAAGCTTATTAAATCCTACCCCTCCATCTGGTATTATTACAATCAGTAGCTGTTACATTTGTTCACTTCCTATTTTTATTTTTATTTTTACTTTTACTTTTATTTTTATTTTTATTTTTATTTTTATTTTTATTTTTATTTTTATTTTTATTTTTATTTTTATTTTTATTTTTATTTTTATTTTTATTTTTATTTTTATTTTTATTTTTATTTTTATTTTTATTTTTATTTTTATTTTTATTTTTATTTTTATTTTTATTTTTATTAAAATATTTAATTTAAAATTACATTTTTTTTTTGTCACGTACCAAAGTAGGAGGTGATATGACCATCCAATGACATAATGGGTACCATAGTACCTAGCACGACATGACACAGTTTGATTCTACATACTGAAATGCTATGGCTAGTATAACGTAGTCCTAGCATAGAAGTGTTTCAAATGTACTTCTTCCCTGAGATCATATTTCTCCTCTCTTGTAGAGAAGTATTGGATGGCATTTTTAGCTAATTGCTTATTTTTAGCCTTATGCATTATTTTAGCTGTTTGAAGATGAACTATATCAGCAAGTTGAAGTATTTGTGATTTTAGAAATGGAGAAAAGGAGTTAGTATATTCACTGTAGGCGGCATTATGAATTATCCTTACTGGCCTTTTTTGCTGTACATTTAGCCAGTGAAGATTGCTTTTATAGTTATTAGCCCATATTTCCACACAATAAGTAAGATACGGTAGAACCAGAGAGCAATAAAGAGTGTGGAGTGATTTCTGATCGAGAACAAATTTAGCTTTGTTCAATATTGAAATATGGGACCTTGAACAGAATCAAACGTGACAAATGTAAACAAGAACAAGGAAGCCAAATGTCTGTTTCTGGGATAATAGGAACTTTTGTGCTTGTTTTGCGTTTTGTGATGCAGAGCATGAAATTATGCTTGGCAGCCTCCGTCGGAGTATGTGATTTGGGGATTGGTGAGATCATAAATCTGCGAGTGGTCGCAGCGTATGATTTGTTTCCTCGCAAGTAGCGGCGAGGGTGAACGGGGCGGGCGTGCGTCTGAATACATTTTTCCCTCCGGAGCGTCTGTACGCTATATTTGGCCATGGGGACCGGCCAGGGAGACAAAGGCATGTGCTTATTTGTGTTCCACGACGCTCCCCTCTTTCTTTGTGGGTCCAGCCCAGGCGTCGTGTCTCACAGCGGCGAGGGAGCCGTGTTGACATGCTCCGCACGGGCCCTCGACTTCCGCAGAAACAGAAACCAGAGCACCTCTTTTGTGGCTGTCCAATCAAGTGGGGAGTGTTACTGGAGAGTTCCTTCCCTGTATTCTAGTGGGGTCGCCGTAGATGCCTTATATGGGCTCAGGAAGTCACCGGAGCCTATCAGAGCTGTGGCCCACTTCCTCTCAACGGTGTTGGCCCGGCGAGATTCACGCTTCTCAAGTGTTTTTTTGTTTCATGGCAGAAAGAGCGATGGGAGTTTCAGTCATGATGTGGAAAAGGGCCATTTTAAGAAATATAAGGAAGTATGACTCCTGCATTTAAAGCAGTAGAACCTTTAAAATCTCTTTTCAGGTGCTGGGTCGCCTTTTAACTTTTTTTTTCCCCCATGGCAAGTTCATTCATTCATTTTCTACCGCTTTTTCCTCACGAGAGTTGTGGGGGTGCTGGAGCCTATCCCAGCTGTCTTTGGGCGAGAGGTGGGCTACACCCTGGACTGGTGGCCAGCCAATCACAGGGCACATATAGACAAACAACCATTCACACTCACATTCATACCTATGGACAATTTGGAGTCGCTAATTAACCTAGCATGTTTTTGGAATGTGGGAGGAAACCGGAGTACCCGGAGAAAACCCACGCATGCACGGGGAGAACATGCAAACTCCACACAGAGATGGCCAAGGGTGGAATTGAACCGTGGTCTTCTAGCTGTGAGGTCGATGCACTAACCACTCAACCGCCGCGCAGCACCACTTTGGCACATTTGTTCCATAAAACAACAGCATGAACGGAGTGAGCCCTTTTCTCAATCATATACTGTCTCTGTCTTTGTGGGTGGAGGCGGGGCTGCTAGCATACACACACAGTGCAGAAAAGTAAAATTATTGTTATTCATTTATTCATTCAATGTGAGTGTGAATGGTTGTTTGTTTATATGTGCCCTGTGATTGGCTGGCCACCAGTCCAGGGTGTACCCCACCTCTCGCCCCAAGACAGCTGGGGTAGGCTCCAGCACCCCCGCGGGATTCCAAAAACATGCTAGGTTAATTGGCGACTCCAAATTGTCCATAGGTATGAATGTGAGTGTGAATGGTTGTTTGTCTATGAAGACAGCTGGGATAGGCTCCAGCCCCCCCGCGGGATTCCAAAAACATGCTAGGTTAATTAGCGACTCCAAATTGTCCATAGGTATGAATGTGAGTGTGAATGGTTGTTTGCCTATATGTGCCCTGTGATTGGCTGGCCACCAGTCCAGGGTGTACCCCGCCTCTTGCCCCAAGAAGACAGCTGGGGTAGGCTCCAGCGCCCCCGCGGGATTCCGAAAACATGCTAGGTTAATTGGCGACTCCAAATTGTCCATAGGTATGAATGTGAGTGTGAATGGTTGTTTGTCTATATTTGCCCTGTGATTGGCTGTCCACCAGTCCAGGGTGTACCCCGCCTCTCGCCCCAAGAAGACAGCTGGGATAGGCTCCAGCACTCACCGCAACCATCGTGAGGAAACGCAGTCGAAAATGAATGACTAGACTAGCCTAGCGTGATTTTTCTGTTAAAATGCAACTGTGCTGTTAGCAAAGCTAGCCGGGCTACAGCGCTAACATTTGTGTCCTTTCCTTTTTATGTGACGCTATCTCGTGTCCTCAAAGTGTGTTGTGTTTACGTCGAGGAGCTTGTTTGCTTGGCTAATGTTCAAAGTGGTTAATCGCTAACTGCTTGTGGTTTAATTGCTTTTTATTGCCGGCGTCCTTTTTTGGAGGTTGCGCTTCCATACGCGAAGCCGCAAGCGTTACAATTGTCATTCCAGTTGCTATTAGCGGTTTTCGCAGCCCTCCTTGGCCTCCTGTCTGCATGCACGCCGGCCACAGGTGCGACAAGCCCATCTGAACTACACGTGTAACTTACCACGTGTCCCCCCCCCCTCCCCCCGATACACTCTGCAACATTTCAACTCCCTAATCATAACTTCATTTGCTGGTGAAGCTGGAACGCAGACAGCTTCCATTGTTTTCTCCTGACATTAGCATTGCTAATTTGCTGACCTCCAACTTGTCCCCTTGCAGACGTGCACGCTTGCTACGACCTTGTGGGCACAATTGAATTTAGCATGCACCTGACCGGACTATGCAATCTTCATTATTGCTGTGATTTTAACTTTTAAAACGCTCTAACACGGGGGCGGCGGATTGATTCACTGAATCAGGTGTTAAACCAGGGGTCTCAAACACACGGGACACTAGTTTGAGGCCCCCCGCCTTGATATGAAAGTTTAATGTTAGTGCGGCCCGCACAAGTTCGATATGGATGCTGTATGGTATCATGTACCCAGAAAAAAATATTACGTTTGATTAATGTTCATGTTAAAGGTTAAATAACTGTTAATAGTTATCCTCCCTATCCGTGTGGAAGTGGTAAGTTTTTGGCTATTTAAGTTTAAAGGAAATAACTTGAAGGCTACCGGTTAGGTCGCTAGCTCTCTAGTTTGCGAGTTAGCATGTGTCTCAAGATGTCAAGATCTCAATATGTTGTAAATAAAAAGAGTATAAATGTGACTATAGTCGTGTTTTGTCATGTCTACAGGGCTCTAATAATGCTTTGTTCATTTTAATCTGAAAAAAATAATTTGTCTACCCACCAACTATATGTGCTTTCTTAAGTTTTTATTATTTGCCGTTTTATTATTATTATTATATTTATTTATTATTGATTGATTGATTTTCTTAATTTGTTTATTTATTTTTCATCTTATTTTGTGCAGAAAAATAAAAAATAAGGTATTTGAGAACAGTGGAATGTTTTATCAGAGCTTTTATTGTAGAAAATGGGAACCAAAGCACTGAAAAAGTTTGTATATTTTTCTGTTTTTAATAAATGCATTTTTTTTTTTTGGAAAACCTGATGCGGTCCAGCCTTGCCCAGACCCTAACTCCAGTGGCCCCCAGGTAAATTGAGTTTGAGACCCCTGTGTTAGACCAAATAGTGGTCAGGCTTTGGCGGAACAGGATCCAACTCTGTACCAGTGGCCAACAATTAGCACCCTGGGATCAGCTCATTGATTAAACATTGATGATTGCACCATGTGTGGGACGCTGACACCTCCGTCTCGGTTTGGTGATGCCCCCCCCCCCTGTTTCTTTTAAAGCAGCGTGCCATGTGACGTGTCGGCCTTCTGGCAAGCTCATTTCACCACTGCGGCGAGTGTCAGCTAATGAGGGGGTTCCGAGGCACAGCGGTGTCACATGACGCAGTCTTTGGTCGCAGAGGCTGCCCCCGGAGTTCCAAGCACCGGTCAGGATGCGGTCATTAAGTAGGGGAAACTTTAGGTGTCAACAAACCTAGAGGGGGCGCCCTGTACAGCTTTTCATACTTTCATTATTAAATGACCGTTTCATAGGCGGGAAATGACATTTATGACTGTGGTCAAAATGCTTTGGAATGAGACACACATGTCCTCAACGTTTTATAATCATTACAGAAATGGTCAATGACTTACGGACCGTTAGCTGCCCAGTCCCGCCCTTGCCCCTGGGGTGTACTGAATTTCATGGTGATTTGGCAAAACATCCCGAAGCTACAATGGGTTGTTATATGAAGCATATTGAGCCGTGTAAGGAATTTGGCGTCAACCTGCTGTTAGTAGAGCTTCGACAATTAATCGGTGACTCTACAGCTGCAATGTTTCATCGATTAATCGATTATCCAATTAATCAACTACTATTTTGGTGTTTAAAATATTTTTTTTTATTTAAAAATGTAATTATCCCTGGGTTTCAGCCTCTCAAATGTAAGTATTTTTCTGTTTGCGGCACAAACCAACAACTGTTTACTCAATTAATCGAAACAGCAAGTTTCAGATTCATAGACTAAGAAAAATAAATAACCAGCAAAAAATGCGACTTATACTCCAGTGCGACTCATGTATGTTTTTTTCTACCTAATTTGGCGTCAACCTGCTGTTAGTAGAGCTGCGACAATTAATCGGTGACTCTACAGCTGCAATGTTTCATCGATTAATCGATTATCCAATTAATCAACTACTATTTTGGTGTTTAAAATATTTTTTTTTATTTAAAAATGTAATTATCCTTGGGTTTCAGCCTCTCAAATGTAAGTATTTTTCTGTTTGCGGCGCAAACCAACAACTGTTTACTCAGCAAGTTTCAGATTCATAGACTAAGAAAATAATGCAAAAATTAAAAAAAAATATTAAAAATAATGCAACTAACGATTAGTTGCAGCCCTTGTTAGCAAACAACAAGCAACAGATTACAAAATTGGGAAACAATTTCTTTCTCAAAACTTGAATAATGATTTGGAGTCCATGAGAAAGTGAAGAGGTAAATGTAGCTCTCTTAGACCACAGTTTTTTTTTTTTTTTTTGACCTGGCGCTAACCAAAGACACTGGCGGTTACCGTATTTTCCGGACTATAAGTCGCACTTTTTTTTCATAGGTTGGCTATTCCTGCGACTTATACTCCAGTGCAACTTATGTATGTTTTATTTCTACCTAATTATGCATTTTTGGCCTTGAGTGACTTATAGTCCAGAAAATACGGTATATATACCGTATTTTCTGGACTATAAGTAACTAGTAACTGGACTATAAGTCACAATTTTTTTCCTAGGTTGGCTGTTCCTGCGACTTATACTCCAGAGCGACTTATAAATGAAAAAAGTGTTTATGTTCCATAAACACTGGACACCTTTTCCGTTCATGTTTATTTTTTGTGTAGCTGAATAAGCATTGTGTTAGCATATCTTACACCTATTCAGCCTGTTCTCTATTCTTTTATTGGTAGAACTTGCCTTCCAAGAGGACGTAATGTCTGTTTTGGTCAAGTAGTTCAAATAAATTACCCGCAAAAAATGCCACTTATACTCCAGTGCGACTTGTGTATGTTTTTTTTTGTACCTAATTATGCATTTTTGGCCTTGTGCGTCTTATACTCCAGTGCGACTTATGTATGTTTTTTTGTACCTAATTATGCATTTTTGGCCTTGTGCGTCTTATACTCCAGTGCGACTTATGTATGTGTTATTTCTACCTAATTATGCATTTTTGGCCTTGTGCGACTTATACTCCGAAGCAACTTATAGTCCAGAAAATCCGTAGTATTTTACAAACAAGTAGTTTGTAAAATAAATTAGTTTGTAAATAAATTACCAGCAAAAAATGCGACTTATACTCCAGTGCGACTTATGTATGTTTTTTTCTACTTAATTATTAATTTTTGGCCTTGTGCGACTTATACTCCAGTGCGACTTATGTATGTTTTTTTCTACCTAATTATGCATTTTTGGCCTTGTGCGACTTATACTCCAGTGCGACTTATGTATGTTTTTTTCTACCTAATTATGCATTTTTGGCTTGTGCGACTTATACTCCGGAGCGATTTATAATCCAGAAAATACGGTAGTTTGTAAAATAAATTACCCTCAAAAAATGCGACTTATACTCCAGTGCGACTTATGTATGTTTTTTTCTACCTAATTATGCATTTTTGGCCTTGTGCGACTTATATGCCAGTGCGACTTATGTATGTTTTTTTTCTACTTAGTTATTAATTTTTGGCCTTGTGCGACTTATACTCCAGTGCGACTTATGTATGTTTTTTTTCTACTTAGTTATTCATTTTTGGCCTTGTGCGACTTATACTCCAGTGCAACTTATGTATGTTTTTTTCTACCTAATTATGCATTTTTGGCCTTGTGCGACTTATACTCCGGAGTGATTTATAATCCAGAAAATACGCTAGTTTGTAAAATAAATTACCCGCAAAAAATGTGACTTATACTGCAGTGCGACTTATGTACGGTATTTGCTAGGTCACATGTCCAGCAACCAGAGGAAACTTAGCAGTTACCTGAATAGAGGCATTAATTGGAGCGTTTGCAATACTTTACTGGGTCAGCACGATTTGCAAATGTACTGCTGGTGTTGCCAAGGTAGTTTTTATGTCAACCAGCTAACCAGTTATGGTTGCACAACCTCCCTGATAATCAACGCAAATAAAGCGCGGGCCTTGACTCCACGACAAACGCCAACAATCCCGGTTAACAACAGCCAAATTGTGCCGAGGTCACGTTATGGGAATTGTTCGGAAGATAAACAGTCGATTGGGAAAATTTGATCCGCAAACATGTTTCACAAGATTATGCAACATTTTACTATAATCCGGGCAAGCGGGTTTAATCCGATAAGCGGTGCCGACGGGGCCCGTGCTCTCTTTCCCCTGCGCCCGGAGGACCTGTAATTCAATCCGAGGAGGTTGGGCAAGGAGACGACGGCGAGGGAGCAGCCCGGCTCGTTGGCTGGGAAATGAAACTTAACTGTGGCTCACTGCTGGAGTGGAAGCAATAACTCCTGTTGTCGCCTTTTATTCCTGCGCAGTGGATTTGGGGGCTTCAGAAAATTTGGGGACGTTTATATATTTCCTCACTTGAATCGTTGATCACGTTGATTGATTTTCATGTTGTGTTTTTAAGAATAGCTGGATTTGGGCCCAACGTCCACAGAGAGCCACGTAGCGAGTGCAGGGTGGACTCGTTTGACTTTCATTTAGCTTCAAATGAAACCTAAGGGTCCTGCGATGGAGGTCGGATATCTGTAGTTTGTACAGTGAGGGGGGAAAAAAAAGTGGGATTAGTCATTAAGTCGGAGCTTTGACCGCTTGCTATTTTGAACGTTTCAAAGCAAACACACAATGTGGTTTTCTTATTGTGATAGTTAAACTCAACTTGTTTTTGCTTTTAGCATGACGCCTGAAATATCACTGCTGGCTCTTTAGAAGGTACATTGCTTATTACTTTACTTACTAGTTACTATGGTACCCATTATGTCATACGTGACTAAAATAAAATAAAATAAAATAAAATTAAATTAAATTAAATTAAATTAAATTAAATTAAATTAAATTAAATTAAATTAAATTAAATTAAATTAAATTAAATTAAATTAAATTAAATTAAATTAAATTAAATTCATTTTCTACCGCTTTTCCTCACAAGGGTTGCGGGGGGTGCTGGAGCCTATCCACGCATGCACGGGGAGAACATGCAAACTCCACACAGAGATGGCCGAAGGTGGAATTGAACCCTGGTCTCCTAGCTGTAAGGTCTGCGCGCTAACCTCTCGTCCGCCGTGCAGCCTTAATTTAATTTAATTTAATTTAATTCCCATCCCATAATCAGTTCCCAGTTCCACATGTCCAAAAGGAGTAGTAAGAAGCAAAGCTCATTAAATCCTACCCCTGCATCTGGTACTTTTACAATCAATTTTACAATTAACTGTTACATTTGTTCACTTCCTGCTTTCCTAATATAATTTTGTTTTTTTTGTTTTTTTTAACTTTATTTTTTTATTTTAATTTTAACTTTATTTTTTTTATTTTACATTTGTTCACTTCCTGCTTTCCTAATTTAATTTAATTTAATTTAATTTAATTTAATTTAGAAAGCAGGAAGTGAACAAATGTAACAGTTTCTGATTGTAAAAGTACCAGATGGAGGGGTAGGATTTAATAAGCTTTGCTTCTTCCTACTCCTTTTGGACATGTGGAACTGGGAACTGATTATGGGATGCACTCAATTGTAATCTGATGCATGTTCAAATGAAATAAAACCATTACCATTACCATATTACTCCCAGTAATAGTCAGAATAATTATGAGTTTTAACACAGGATCAATAAACTAGTACGTAATTCACAGGGAATTTTAAAGTCAAATTTGTTTCGAGGGAAGCTTTTCACTGCAAAAAAAAAATACACTCTGCTCATTAGAATTCAAAGCAACGCCCTCCATTGTCATGCACCTCTTTGGTACTGAGCAGCCTGTTGGACTGCATTTATAGCTAGCAGGCTAGCTGGCCATATGGTTTCCTCATTCGTGTCAAACACGCCGCATCCTTGCTGCACTGCAGTCCGGCCCGGGTACTGATCTGTAACCTTGCATGCATCCAGTCGTCCCCAAAATGTGTCGGCTTGTTTGAAGCAGAGGATGTCTCACAAAGACACCACACATTTCATTTCTGCTGGCTACGTAAGCGACAATAAACCAAAAATAACAATAAACATGACCTTGGGGACATGACCCACACCTAGCTAGATGAGCCTGCCCCGTGTATACGCCCAAGCCTTAAAAAAAAAAAAAGTAGGCTTCGCCACACATCTTAAAATAAGCTCTACCAGCTCTCAGCCACACGTCAGCCACACATTTAGGAGCTGTGAGTTCGATCATTTGAACCTAACCTAGCATGATGCTCCTGTTAAAATGTGAGTGTCAAGTTAGCATGGCTAGGTGAGCTGCCGTGCTAACGTACATTCATTCATTTTCTACCGCTTTTCCTCATGAGGGTCGCGGGGGGTGCTGGAGCCTATCCCAGCTGTCTTCGGGCGAGAGGCGGGGTACACCCTGGACTGGTGGCCAGCCAATCACAGGGCACATGTAGACAAACAACCATTCACACTCACATTCATACCTATGGACAATTTGGAGTCGCTAATTAACCTAGCATGTTTTTGGAATGTGGGAGGAAACCGGAGTACCCGGAGAAAACCCACACATGCACGGGGAGAACATGCAAGCTCCACACAGAGATGGCCGAGGGTGGAATAGAACTCGGGTTTCCAAGCTGTGAGGTCTGCGCGCTAACCCCTCAACCGCCGTGCAGCCTTCTTTTGTTATTATTATTATTATTCATATATTCATTAATTTTCGACCACATTTTCTCACGAGGGTCGCAGGGGTGCTGGAGCCTATCCCAGCTGGCTTCGGACGAGAGGCGGTGTACACCCTGGACTGGTGGCCAGCCAACCACAGGGCACATATAGACAAACAACCATTCACACTCACATTCATACCTATGGACAATTTGGAGTCGCTAATTAACCTAGCATGTTTTTGGAATGTGGGAGGAAACCGGAGTACCCGGAGAAAACCCACGCATGCACGGGGAGAACATGCAAACTCCACACAGAGATGGCCGAGGGTGGAATCAAACTCAGGTCTCCTAGCTGTGAGGTCTGGGTGCTAACCACTCGATCGCAGCGCAGCCTTTTTTTGTTATTATTATTATTATTATTTTTCATTCATTCATTTTCTACCGCTTATCCTCACAAGGTCAGGCGAGAGGCGGGGTACATCCTGGACTGGTGGCCAGCCAATCACAGGGCACATATAGACAAACAACCATTCACACTCACATTCATACCTATGGACAATTTGGAGTCGCTAATTAACCTAGCATGTTTTTTTTTTTTTAAATGTGGGAGGAAACCGGAGTACCCGGAGAAAACCCACGCATGCACAGGGAGAACATGCAAACTCCACACAGAGATGGCCGAGGGTGGGATCGAACTCAGGTCTCCTAGCTGTGAGGTCTGGGTGCTAACCACTCGACCGCCGCGCAGCCCTTTTTTGTTATTATTATTATTATTATTTTTCATTCATTCATTTTCTACCGCTTATCCTCACAAGGTCAGGCGAGAGGCGGG
This sequence comes from Doryrhamphus excisus, assembly GCF_030265055.1. Classification (NCBI taxonomy): domain Eukaryota; kingdom Metazoa; phylum Chordata; class Actinopteri; order Syngnathiformes; family Syngnathidae; genus Doryrhamphus; species Doryrhamphus excisus. The sequence goes on from NC_080477.1 coordinate 1,918,254, forward strand.
GTACATCCTGGACTGGTGGCCAGCCAATCACAGGGCACATATAGACAAACAACCATTCACACTCACATTCATACCTATGGACAATTTGGAGTCGCTAATTAACCTAGCATGTTTTTTTTTTTTTAAATGTGGGAGGAAACCGGAGTACCCGGAGAAAACCCACGCATGCACAGGGAGAACATGCAAACTCCACACAGAGATGGCCAAGGGTGGAATCGAACTCGGGTCTCCTAGCTGTGAGGTCTGGGTGCTAACCACTCGATCGCCGCGCAGCCCTTTTTTGTTATTATTATTATTATTTTTCATTCATTCATTCATTTTCTACCGCTTATCCTCACGATGTCGGGCGAGAGGCGGGGTACATCCTGGACTGGTGGCCAGCCAATCACAGGGCACATATAGACAAACAACCATTCACACTCACATTCATACCTATGGACAATTTGGAGTCGCTAATTAACCTAGCATGTTTTTGGAATGTGGGAGGAAACCGGAGTACCCGGAGAAAACCCACGCATGCACGGGGAGAACATGCAAACCAAGTGGGAGCCGAGGGTGGGATTGAACTCAGGTCTCCTAGCTGTGAGGCCTGCGCGCTAACCACTCGACCACCGTGCAGCCAAGTCCTATCGTCTCCTTCTGAAATGCTCAAATGTCGTTGATAGATATTGATCAGTTTTACCCCGGAATTGATCCTAATTTCCCGATGAAAATGAGGAAATTGTTTGAAATGTGAAAAATGAGTTCAGTGTTGATGTCTGCATTTGTTTCCTTTGTCAACGTTCCCTGAGCACAGCTTGTTGTATACTTGTGTGTTTTCTCTCTGCTTGTGTGTGTGTGTGTGTGTGTGTTTGACCCAGTGTTTTCGTTCCTGTTTGTCCGCCCTAAGAGGCACAGCCACGCACGGCCGTGTATGCAGATCAAGCCGGTCGGAGAAAAAAAAAAAGGTCGTCGTATGTGGGCAGGGTGACCTGCTCCAAGGACACACACGGCGTGCAGGCCGCCCTCGCCGCGTGCTGCACCCTCTGCAGTGACTTTACACAGTTGGGCCACAGCTGGGGCTTCCATGTTTTTGTTGTTATCTCCGTCCCGAGACCACAATGCAGCGCTCGCTAAATAATCACCACGCTCCACGACTAGAAAACTAGCGTCTAATTTGGTTTCCCCTAATGATTCATTTCTCACTTTTGTCACTAAAGGTCGGTGTTTGCCCTTTTTTTTAAATTTTGTTTTCCAGGCGGTGTAATGTGCAATGGTATGATTTGGAAAGCTGCACATTTTTAATGTGGCACAAACATCCATATAAGAACACATTCTGGACTAATACAGTTCATGCTTATATTGCGTTATGGACTCCCATAGAGCAGCTATACACAATAGAAAGCTTTCTAGATCTTCCGGACTCTGCACCTATTCCAGCTGTATTTCCTCCAAAGCACAAGAATATAGTCACAGCTTATATACCTTTTTTTAATTTCTAATTGCGGTGTTTTCTGGCGTCTGGCGATTTTGCAGCCGTGATCAAAGGAAAAGCAGAAAACGCTGATGACATCACAGGCGGGCTACGGAGCTGACTTCCGGTTCCTGTTTCCATGTATTAGCAAACATGCTGCTAACATTGTGATGTCGGATTCAAGGATTGTAATATAACACGACAATATGTATGCAAACTGAGGCAAAAATCTTCCCTTAAATATCATAGTTCCGATATCACTATCGGCAGAAACAGATACCAGTACAGGGCTCGACAATAACGATGTACCGATGGCCCGGGGCAAGTTAAAACAAAATTCGGGCAAGTAAATCCAATCATTAATATTCCCGTCGGGCAAGTGCACTTTAGCATGCCGTACTGCCAAGAGTTTTTTTTAAAGCGGTTCTTGTTGGGTGTTGGTAAAACACGGACTGCGTAATTCCGGTGGTAATTTGCAAAGCAATCCTTGCAAATCTTGAAATAGACCAATCAGAATCGTTTATTTAGACCGCGGTCCGTAATCCACAATCCGCGTTTTACCCACACCCGTTCTTGTTCGCGATCAACCAATCAGCGATCGTTTTACTAGGAAAACATCTATCATGGCGTCCCTGCAAACATCGTCTAATTCTTCAACAACTTGTGAAGGAAAACAGCAAAAAGTGATGAAGCAGTGCCTCCTAAACAAGTATTTTATTAGCGGCAGCAAATCAAATGATGGCACAGGTGAGTGAATCACATTGCTGTGACAATTTGAAGTGGTCACAATGAAACACCGCCCATTAGATCCGATACCAAGTGCTGATTTTGCACAAGCTGCAAAATCTAGCGGTTCAATTTCTCTGTGGATTTTTCTCACCTTTGCTTCACAAATGATTGTTTGACCATTGAGCATTTTTTTCTGGATTAAAAACACTTTACTAGTACACAAATGTGTCTATTCAATAATGTTTCATTGTGGTGCACAACTTATAAATATCACTGCTTACTACGACTACCATGTGTAAGGTAGCATGTCTGAAAATTTGTGGAGATTATGTTTAATACATCTCCACAAATTTTCAGACATTCCTCCAAATACAATGCATCAGTACTATTATCTGATGAATTATCAGCATATATTGATATATGATATCATTATGGCACTTTTCATTTTACATGGGGCAAGTTCGGGCAAGTAGTTCTCACCTTAAGGATTCCCCATGGGCAAGTAATTTTTGTTTTTAACGTAGAGCCCTGCAGTACCAGTATACCGAAACCAGTATGAACCCATCTAATTTTTATGCCAAGATCTAGGCTCTCGCCTCCACTCACAGAGTGAAGCAGCTGCAAGCGAGCGCACGAAAAGAGAAGCGCCGTGAGCTACAGTCTGTCCTGACAAGCGTCTGGCACCCATGTCTGTAGCGGACCACCGTTGGGGGGGGCCAAGTCCCAGTGGCGGCGCTATATTTTCTTCCTTTTCGCTGCCACTGACATATAACCCTCATGATGTTCATTTTTTCATCCATAAAAAAAATGAAAAACAGAGGTGATTCAATCTCATCAGCATCCGCTAATGCAGGGGTGTCCAAAGTGCGGCCCGGGGGGCCATTTAGGACCCACGGCACAGTTGAAAACTAAAATATTAAGCACAAAATTTACAAGATTAACGGCATAATATTCAGAGAAAAAAAGTCATAATTTGACGAGAATAACGTAATATCATGAGGAAAAGTGACGTGTCATTTTAGGAAAGAGGTTATTTCTTTAAAGTCATATTATGAAAATAAACAAAACAACAAACTTGTAATTTTTGGAAAGTTGGATTGCGGAATCGATTTATAATGTTTGCCAGAATAAAGGCAAAATTTTGTAGGAATAAAGTCATAATTCTGAGAAGAAAATGGACATAAAGTTAAAATAGTTGGATTATAAAAAATGTATATTAAAAATGTTTGCCAGAATAAAGGCAAAATTTTATAGGAATAAAGTCATAATTCCGAGAAGAAAATTGACAAAGTTAAAATAGTTGGATTAGAAAAAAATTATATTAAAAATGTTTGCCAGAATAAAGGCAAAATTTTGTAGGAATAAAGTCATAATTACGAGAAGAAAATTGACAAAGTTAAAATAGTTGGATTAGAAAAAAATTATATACAAAATTTATATAATATAATAAAAATAACAAAAATTGATAGCAGAAAAAAGTCACAATATAAAGAGAAACAAGTAATTTTTGAATGTCAAGGAGTAGAAATTTAAAAAAAATGTTTTCAGAAACAACCAAAACATAATAAAAATGTAATTTTGGGAAAATTAGGTGTGGGGAAAAAATATAAAATATAATGGGAATAAAGTCATGATATTACAACACAAAATGCATTAGAATTATTTAAGAAAAAATAAAGCAAAATTGAAAAAAAAAACAAAAGCAAAAAGGTGTAATGCAATTATTTACCATTTATACTTTTACATACACACAACCTGAAAGATGAATGATTTATTTTGTGTGATTGTTTTTTTTTCTTGTTGTCTAGGTTACACGAAGAGATCAGCGACTTCTACGCGTACATCTCGCCCCGGCCGGAGGAGGAGAAGATGAGGCTGGAGGTGGTGGACAGAATTAAAGGCGTCATCCACAAGCTTTGGCCGAGCGCTGAGGTACTTTTTTTTTTTTTGTTTTGTTACGCCTTGTTATTTAATGGCGGCCATTTTCACACCGCGCCGCACGCACTTCAGCAACCAGTTCTGTGACACTTCTGTGTGTCGGCCAAATGGCAATTAGCAGCATCAGTTCCCTAAATAGCGTGATGACCAACGTATTCATCAAAGATTATAAACACGAGACAATAGAGCAGCCCATCCCCCGTTTCACTCCGTCAATCATCGCACAGATGTGTGTTCAACCCCAGCCAACCACAGTCAGCACACTTAAATGGCAAATAGCAGATGGCTGAGAACACACCTTAAAAATAATCGGGGCGAGACTTGCCGCTGAATCCGAGAAGAATGTCTGGGCTCGCATCTCTGCGTTCTTTGGAGGGATGCCATGCAGCAGAACACAGCGTGTGCATCTTCTGTTCCCAAAAGAGCAGCCCTTTTGCGAGTCCAGCGAGGGTCAGGACCCGGTTAGAAAAGGAGACCTCCGATGGGAGGTGTGGACAACACCAAGCTTTGCGCGTACTGTTTCTCTCGTGCACAGACTCAGGTCGGCAAGGGCGCCCTCCCCCCTTGCTGGGGTTCATTCATTAATAAAAATAACAAAAATCGATAGCTGTAATTTAACCAGAAAGTCACAATATAAAGAGAAACAAGTCATGTTCTAATGAAAAAGAATAAACCTGCAATATTATAAGGAAAACTAATGTCTTTTAGCAGCAAAGAGTAGAAATATTAAAGAAAAAATGTTTTCAGAAACAACCAAAATATAATAAAATTGTAATTTTGGGAAAATTAGGTTGGGGAAAAAGTCAAATATACAATGGGAATAAATAATAATAATAATATATATAATATAATATAATGGGAATAAAGTCCAAATATTATGCTGCTGGGGTTCATTCATTCAGAAATATTCAAGAAAAAAATGTTTTAAAAAATGTTTTCAGAAACAACCAAAGCATAATAAAATTGTAATTTTGGGGAAATTAGATTGGGGTAAAAGTCAAATATATAATGGGAATAAATAATATATATTATAATAATATAGTATAATGGGAATAAAGTCAAAATATTATGCTGCTGGGGTTCATTCATTCAGAAATATCCAAGAAAAAATGTTTTAAAAAATGTTTTCAGAAACAACCAAAGCATAATAAAATTGTAATTTTGGGGAAATTAGATTGGGGTAAAAGTCAAATATATAATGGGAATAAATAATATATATTATAATAATATAATATAATGGGAATAAAGTCCAAATATTATGCTGCTGGGGTTCATTCATTCAGAAATATTCAAGAAAAAAATGTTTTAAAAAATGTTTTCAGAAACAACCAAAGCATAAAAAATTGTAATTCTGGGAAAATTAGGTTGGGGAAAAAGTCTAATATATAATGGGAATAAATAATAATAATACATATATTATAATAATATAATATAATGGGAATAAAGTCAAAATATTATGCTGCTGGGGTTCATTCATTCAGAAATATTCAAGAAAAAAATGTTTAAAAAAATGTTTTCAGAAACAACCAAAGCATAATAAAATTGTAATTTTGGGAAAATTAGGTTGGGGAAAAAGTCAACTATATAGTGGGAATAAATAATAATAATATATATATTATAATATTATAATATAATGGGAATAAAGTCAAAATATTATGCTGCTGGGGTTCATTCATTCAGAAATATTCAAGAAAAAAATGTTTAATTTTTTTTTTACAGAAACAACCAAAGCCTAATAAAATTGTAATTTTGGGAAAATTAGGTTGGGGAAAAAAGTCAAATATATAATGGGAATAAATAATAATAATAATATATATATTATAATAGTATATTATAATGGGAATAAAGTCAAAATATTATGCTGCTGGGGTTAATTCATTCAGAAATATTCAAGAAAAAAATGTTTAATTTTTTTTTTTACAGAAACAACCAAAGCCTAATAAAATTGTAATTTTGGGAAAATTAGGTTGGGGGAAAAAGTCTAATATATAATGGGAATAAATAATAATAATAATATATATATTATAATAGTATAATATAATGGGAATAAAGTCAAAATATTATGCTGCTGGGGTTCATTCATTCAGAAATATTAAAGAAATTTAAAAAAAATGTTTAGGTTGGGGAAAAAGTCTAATATATAATTGGAATAAATAATAATAATATATATAATATAATGGGAATAAAGTCCAAATATTATGCTGCTGGGGTTCATTCATTCAGAAATATTAGAGAAATAAAAAAAAAATGTTTAGTTTGGGGAAAAAGTCTAATATATAATGGGAATAAATAATAATAATATATAATATAATATAATGGGAATAAAGTCCAAATAATATGCTGCTGGGGTTCATTCATTCACAAACATAGATGTGCAATCAGCTTAGCCGCGCACGTGTGACGGCCTTGCACACACACACGCGTATCAGATTTGAATACTACAGGTTATTAGTCGATGCGTGAAGGCGGTTTAAGGAGGGCGCTTAAGTCTATTTGTGTTCCGACGCCAAGCGCGCCTTGCGCTATACGAGGTTTAAAAGGTGGAAGGTTGGACTTATTTCAGTCACCGCGGCAGTGGGCAGGTTACCAGATCATTGGCTTAAAGGTCTATTTTTGGGTCGGGTCTGTTGTGATTTATGCAACAGGAAATGAAAAGAAACCCCCCCTCCCCCTCCCCCTCGGCCTTCAATGCATGTTCAAATATTAAAAAATGTACGCACCACGACTGTGCGGTTTGTCTGGGCTTGTCACGTTGCCATCATCAGCACGCCAGGCTCCGAGTGTTCCTGCAGCTCGGGGAACAGGTTCTCCCCGACGCGATTGTGGGAAAGTTGAAGCAGTGCGGCGCGAGCTTGCCATCCGTCTTTGTCCACGCCCCCCCCCCCCCCCTCCACCAATGCTTCATTCGCGTCTCGGAAACTCTTAGCCCTGACAATCAAACATGGTGATAATAAGTACAAGTGTATCATGTTCTGCCGTGTTTGCATACTTGGCGCCATTGTGATAAAAGTGGATAATTATGGGTCTTCTTTGTTTAGGTGCAGGTGTTTGGAAGCTTCAGCACTGGTCTCTATTTGCCAACAAGGTGAGTCACATGGTTACCCAAATGAAAAGGCTCCACCTCCCCGCTAACTTGATGCTAGCGTGACGGCGACGGTCTACCTTGATTTTGGATAAACATTCTCAATGAAAGTAGACACGTATACATGTAACATTTATATTGTTATTGTATTTGCGTTCTTAAAATGGTACAATTTCCTCAAAAACGGGCAATTCTGGAAATATTCAGAGGCCTCTAAATATTGTTAAAAAATTTAAAAATTTTGCACAGTGACTTTTTTATTGATATCCTAACACATTTAGAGGGTGAGAGTTGAACATTCCCAAAAAAAAAATTTTTGACCCCCCCCATATAAGGACCACCCTAATGTAGCTTCAGCACTGGTCTCTATTTGCCAACAAGGTGAGTCACATGGTTACCCAAATGAAAAGGCTCCACCTCCCCGCTAACTTGATGCTAGCGTAACGTCGACGGTCTACTTTGATTTTGGATAAACATTCCTAATAAAAGTAGCCGTGTATACATGGACCCAAATATTCCAATTCCATTCGGTTTATTTGCTCAAATGGAAAGAATGTAACCTTTGTATACACCTCATTCCCAAAGAAAAGTGCCAATCCCAATGAATATATAATGGGATTCCCAAGGGTGGAATATTCCTTTCCCCAATCCGATTGAGGTATCTTGTACCCGCTCAAACGGAAAGTTGTCAGACTGCGTTCTTCTTCCTGGTGTTTTTCTTCTTCTGTTGTTTATTGGCGGTTGGCAAGCAGCTTTGGTGTGCATTAGCGCCATCTGTGGAACAGAATCTAAACCAGGGGTCTCAAACTCAATTTACCTGGGGGCCACTGGAGCTAGGGTCTGGGCAAGGCTGGGCCGCATCAGGTTTTCCAAAAAAAAACCAAAACGCATTTATTAAAAACAGAAAAATATACAAACTTTTTCCGTGCTTTGGTTTCGATTTTCTACAATAAAAGCTCTGATAAAACATTCCAGTGTTCTCAAATATCTTAATTTTTATTTTTCTACACAAAATAAGATGAAAAATAAACAAATCAAGAATAAAGAAAATCAATCAATCAGTAATAAATAAATATAATAATAATAATAATAATAATAATAAAATGGTAAATAATAAAAACTTAAGAAACCACATATAGTTGGTGGGTAGACAAATCCAGGTTTCCGCCCCAAATATTCCAGGTGCACACATTACAATTTTGTGGTCGATCATGCCAACTCCGATTAAAAAAAAATAAAATAAATAATATATATAAAAAATATATATTTAATAAAAAGTTTAAAAATTTGTACTAAATATGATATTTTTTTTGTTTGGGAATACCCTGGGATCAATTATATTTGTCAGCCATTATCCAAAGGTTGTTTTTGTTGTTGTTGCGTCCTGTCACGTGACCCTGTCCTCTCATTGTCTCGTCTTTCCTCAGCGATATCGACTTGGTGGTATTCGGGAAGTGGGAAACCCTTCCGCTGTGGACACTGGAAGAGGCTCTGCGCAAAAGGAACGTTGCAGACGAGAACTCTATCAAAGTTCTGGACAAAGCCACGGTGAGCGGCTGGACCTTCCCCGTATTTAAAGAAAACGACATCCCGCAATATCACTGGACGTGTTCAACTCCACGTTGCCCCGTGGTGGCCTTCACCTGCTGGCCCAGTTCCAGAACATTCCATGTCTCTATTTTTATAACCGTGTGGTTCTCCTGACACGTGCAGGCTTCCTATCTTTCACTAAATTCACTCGCGAATCACATAAACTTCAATCAGATGCAACGTTTTCGACCCCGGGCGTTGTCAACAAACGCAAATAGTAGCCGGTCTGAGCATACTTTGTCTTGTGTCCCCAGGTTCCCATCATTAAACTGACCGACTCCTTCACGGAGGTCAAGGTGGACATCAGCTTCAATATGAAGAGCGGCATCAAAGCTGCGCGCCTCATCAAGGAATTCAAGGAGGTAAAGGATTTGCCGCTGTGGTTTATTGGAAGTGCGTTGAAAGAGCCATAGACCACGGGTGTCCAAAGATTCAGATTCAGAAAACTTTATTTATACCCAAAGGGTGCAATTCATTTGTAGCTCTCCAGCCGTACGTCCATCACCGTCTGATATGCTTCTACCATATCTTACTTATTGTGTGGAAATATGGGCTAATAACTATAAAAGCAATCTTCACTGGCTAAATGTACTGCAAAAAAGGCCAGTAAGGATAATTCATAATGCCGCCTACAGAGAACATACTAACTCCTTATTTGTAAAATGACAAATACTTCAACTTGCTGATATAGTTCATCTTCAAACAGCTAAAATAATGCATAAGGCTAAAAATAACCAATTACCTAAAAATGTCATCCATCTTTATTGCTCTCTGGTTCTACCATATCTTACTTATTGTGTGGAAATATGGGCTAATAACTATAAAAGCAATCTTCACTGGCTAAATGTACTGCAAAAAAGGCCAGTAAGGATAATTCATAATGCCGCCTACAGAGAACATACTAACTCCTTATTTGTAAAATCACAAATACTTCAACTTGCTGATATAATTCATCTTCAAACAGCTAAAATAATGCATAAGGCTAAAAATAAGCAATTAGCTAAAAATGTCATCCAATACTTCTCTACAAGAGAGGAGAAATATGATCTCAGGGAAGAAGTACATTTGAAACACTTCTATGCTAGGACTACGTTATGCTAGCCATAGCATTTCAGTATGTAGAATCAAACTATGGAATGGATTGAGTAAGGAAATCAAACAATGCACAACGATGAGCCAATTCAAGAAACAATACAAGCAGTTGATGTTTGCTAAATACAAGGATTAAATTAAATTAAATTAAATTAAATTAAATTAAATTAAATTAAATTAAATTAAATTAAATTAAATTAAATTAAATTAAATTAAATTAAATTAAATTAAATTAAATTAAATTAAATTAAATTAAATTAGGAAAGCAGGAAGAGAACAAAAATAAAAATAAAAATAAAAATAAAAATAAAAATAAAAATAAAAATAAAAATAAAAATAAAAATACAATTAAAAATACAATTAAAAATAAAAATACAATTAAAAATACAATTAAAAATACAATTAAAAATACAATTAAAAATACAATTTAAATAAAAATAAAAATAAAAATAAAAATAAAAATAAAAATAAAAATAAAAATAAAAATAAAAATAAAAATAAAAATAAAAATAAAAATAAAAATAAAAATAAAATTATATTAGGAAAGCAGGAAGTGAACAAATGCAACAGTTACTGATCGTTAAAGTACCAGATGGAGGGGTAGGATTTAATAAGCTTTGCTTCCTCCTACTCCTTTTGGACATGTGGAACTGGGAACTGATTATGGGATGCACTCAATTGGAATCTGATGTATGTATGTTCAAATGAAATAAAACCATTACCATTACCACAACAATAGAGCAATAATAAAACATTCAAGTCAGGAATGTCAACAATTGTCAATAAATAGTTTGAATATACACACAAATATTGCCACAAATGTTATTTAAAACGAGTTATGTCTGAGTTTAGCAGCTTAATTGCAGAAGGGATGAAAGACAGTCAGGATTAGTTGTTGTTCTCGGGAGGGTATAGCGCCTCCCTGAGGGCATAAGACTAAATTCTCTGGCCAATATGTGCTCTGGTTGGCTCATCAGTTCCCCGCTCTGTCCAAATTATACAAAGTATAGAATACCATCAAACAAGAAAAGTGCTTACATGGGGGAAATAAATCATTTTATAAGAGTAATGACAATATATTCGGAGAATAAAGTCTTAATATTAATAGAAAAACCTAAAAGCATAAAGTTCAAATATTAAAGACTAAAAATGTACATTTTGAATGGGTTCCGGTGACAAACATGACTGCTGTCACATCAATAAAAAGTTACTTTTGCATGACAGATCATTGATCATGTGTACTTGCGTCCCTGCCACAGAAATACCCCGTGCTGCCTTACCTGGTCCTCGTGCTCAAGCAGTTCCTGCTGCAAAGGGACCTCAACGAAGTGTTCACCGGTGGAATCGGCTCCTACAGCCTGTTCCTCATGGCCGTGAGCTTCCTGCAGGTGGGTTACGCCCCCTCACGTGACCCAACGGGACCGTGTTCCTGTCATAAACCTGTAGCGTCTTTTTTTGTCTCTCCTGGCGTTCCAGCTCCACTACAGGGAAGACGTGTGCAGCCCAAACATCAACATCGGCGTCCTGCTCATCGAGTTCTTTGAGCTCTACGGCCGTCACTTCAACTACCTGAAAACGGGCATCCGGATAGCAGGCGGCGGCTGCTACATTGCCAAAGACGAGGTTCAGAAGAACATGATGGACGGCTACAGGCCTTCCATGCTCTACATTGAGGACCCTCTGCAGCCAGGTATGAATGCCGAATGGCGCCGACTCGTCCTTTTTTTTTTTGTGGTCGGGGTTTAAAATCGGAAAACACATCCGTTGTATCCCGACAGACAACGACGTCGGCCGCAGTTCCTACGGCGCCATGCAGGTGAAGCAGGCGTTCGACTACGCCTACGTGGTGCTCAACCACGCCGTCTCGCCCATCGCTAAATACTACCCCAACAACGAGACGGAGAGGTAAGTAACTGGCAACTTAGAAATCGCTATTAATTAAAATATTATTTTCAAGGCCGGAATTGTGCTGTGTGTGTTAAGAATGTCCGTCGACGGTTAAGACGGGGCGAGAACAAGTATAAACATATATTCTAAATAAATCTCTAAAATCACTAATTTTAATTTTTAAATTACAATTTTAAAATGTTGTTTTAAATGTTAAAATGTTGTTTTAAATGTTTTAATTTAAAATGTTAAAATTTTAATTTTAAAATGTTAAAATTTTAATTTTGATTAAAATTTTAATTTTAAAATGTTAAAATGTTAAAATTTTTATTTTCATTTTAACATTTTAACATTAAAACATTAAAACATTAAAACATTAAAACAACATTTAAAACAACATTTAAAACAACATTTAAAACAACATTTAAAACAACATTTAAAACAACATTGTAACATTTAAAACAACATTGTAACATTTAAAACAATTAAAACATTTTAAAATTTAAAACATTTTATAAAATTAAAATTAAAATTATTAAAATTGAAATTATTAAAATTATTAAAATTAGAATTATTAAAATTATTAAAATTAGAATTATTAAAATTAAAATTAAATAAAACCATTACCATTATATCTCGTCCTTATTTTACTCAGCGGGCATCATCAAACGTTTGTTCAAACACACATGCAGCCGCACTAGCATGCTCTGCTAAACTAAGCTAACTTCGCTAACTTCCATGTACAAATTTAGCAAACTTTTTTTTTTTACGCCTGTCCTGTGATCATTTGCATTTTAACATTTTAACATTTTAACATTTTAACATTTTAACATTTTAACATTTTAACATTTTAACATTTTAACATTTTAACATTTTAACATTTTAACATTTTAACATTTTAACATTTTAACATTTAAAACAACATTTTAACAATTAAAACATTAAAACAATTAGAACATTTTAAAATTTAAAACATTTTAAAATTTAAAACATTTTATAAAATTAAAATTAAAATTAAAATTAAAATTAAAATTAAAATTAAAATTAAAATTAAAATTAAAATTAAAATTAAAATTAAAATTAAAATTAAAATTAAAATTAAAAAACTAAAGTTGAAATGAAATAAAACCATTACCATTATATCTCGTCCTTATTTTACTCAGCGGGCATCATCAAACGTACACACACGCAGCCGCACTAGCATGCTCTGCTAAACTAAGCTAACTTCGCTAACTTCCATGTACAAATTTAGCAAACATTTTTTTTTTTAACGCCTGTCCTATTATTGCTAACATTGACGTTCCTCATTGCTCTTTTTCCTCTCAGCATTCTTGGCCGGATCATCCGCGTGACTCAGGAAGTGGACGAGTACAGAGAGTGGATCCGAAAGAACTGGGGGAGTCCATCGCAGAACGACCTGCCGCTGAACAGTGAGGGCTGGCGCCGACGTCACGCCGGTCGACCCCAAAGGCAAACGCTTCCTCTCAGACGCTGTCTTCTGATCCCGCAGGAAACGACGTGACGCTGTCGCAGCAGCTGGACGAATGCAACAACAACAACGTCCTCGACGAAGACGACGAGGACGACGTGGTCATCCTGCCGTCGGCGCCCCGCAGCAAGACCTCGTCCAACTTCTCCTCGCCGTCACCTTCCCTGCGCTCCTCGCCTTCCTCCTCGCCGCTGTCGCCCTCCTCCGTCACGTCCTCCAGCTCCAGCGACGCGGTCAGTTCCTCCGTCGCGTTCTCGCCGACGGCGCCGCTCTGACGCGGGGTCCTAACGTTCTTGTCGCCGCCGTCGTTCCACAGGACTCTGACGGAACGCCGTGCAAGACGGCCAAGCAGCAGTCCGGCCGGACCTCCAGCGCCCACAGAGAAAAGTCGGCCGCCGCCGCCGGCCACAGAACGCAGAACCGCACGACCAGCACTCCGCCTGGAGGCAACAAGGGAGGGAAGGTGTGTGCTCTCCGTGGACGACGCTTAAATCGATGACATATTTTCATATAATAAATAGCAAATATACAAATCAAAACATTTCATTTAATAACACATTGAAGCAAATAATGTAAGAGAAAAGTAGCTGAAACAATAAATGTAAACGCGTTGTAGAAAAAAAGCTTTTTATTATTATTATATACACTATTGATTAAAAAAATATCTATATATATAAATAACAAAAGGTTTAATACAAATCTGAAACAGCTATTACAATTAATGTAATAGTAGTAAAACATAAATGAAAAAAATACTATTATATATTTAATTAAAAAAATGTATAAACTACAATTAAATAATAATAATATCTAAAAACAGAATATATATATATATATATATATAAAAAATGTCAGTAAAACATAAATGAAAAAAATTACTATTATATATTTAATTTTAAAAAATGACAATTAAATAATATATAAAAACAGAAAATATACAAAAATATTATTGTCACATTAAAAAAATTAATATAAATCATAAATAAAATCTCACTGTTTTATTGGGGAAAATTCATTCCAAACATATTTTTTCCAGCTAATTTTTTCTACCTAACAGACCGCTCACTGCATTATTATTATTATTATTATTATTATTATTATATACAGCATTGATTATAAAAAAAATATATATATATATATATAACATAAAAAAATTAAATACAAATCTGAAACAGCTATTACAATTAATGTAATAATGTCAGTAAAACATAAATGAAAAAAAATACTATTATATATTTAATTTAAAAAAATACAATTAAATAATAATAATATTTAAAAACAGAAAATATACAAAAATATTATTGTGGCATATTAAAAAATAATAGAAATAATAAGTAAAATCTCACTGTTAGAATTATTGGGGACAATTCATTCCAAACAGATATTTTTTCCAGCTAATTTTTTCTATCTGACAGTTCGGACCGCTCACTGCATTATTATTATTATATACAGCATTGATTAAAAAAAAAATATATATATATATATATAAATAACATAAAATATTCAAATACAAATCTGAAACAGCTATTACAATTAATGTAATAATGTCAGTAAAACATAAATGAAAAAAATTACCAATATATATTTAATTTTAAAAAATATATACAATTAAATAATATATATATATATATATATATATATATATATATATATATATATATATATAACATAAAAGATTTAAATGCAAATCTAAAATAGCTATTACAATTCATGTAATAATGTAAGTAAAACATAAATGAAAAAAAATACTATTATATATTTAATTTTAAAAAAATAAATACAATTAAATAATAATAATATATAAAAAACAGAAAATATACAAAAATATTAGTTTTTAAAAAATAATAGAAATAATAAATAAAATGTCACTGTTAGAATTATTGGGAAAAATTCATTCCAAACAGATATTTTTTCCAGCAAATTTTTTCTACCTGACAGTTTGGACCGCAAAAATACAAACAATGGCATGGGATTTTTTTGATGATTTTATTGGGTATTTATTTATGTATTAATTACTATGCTTGTCACAGCCATTAAAATGAGTATAATACATTATTTTTGTAATGTATGTGAAAGGATTAATAGCCAACAAGAATATAAAGCAGGGAAGTCCCTCCAAGCTGACCCATGTTTTTTTTTTTTTTTATTTATTAGGCCAGGATATCTCGTCCGCAGCACAAGAGCGGTCATCAGGGTCCTCAAAGCTCCTCCTCCTCCTCCTCCTCTTCCTCCTCCAACAACAACAACACCAAGAGTCATCCCAGCAACAAGCCACACCACCAAGGCAACGGCAAGAAGAGGAAAAACGCGCGGGACTCCGCACAAGAGGAGCTTTGCAGATAGTCGGGGGGGTCGGGGGCGGGGGTCCGCCCTTCACCGCCACCACAAACATTCAACCCTTTCCTGTCTCCGTTCAGCCCGGGGAAGCCCGTCGGTTTGCATCATCATTGGATTAAGCGGACATGATTAGACGCTCACTTGGCTTCCTCCTTCTTCTCCTCCAACTGCCAGCAGCGCCCATCTTTTGCATCATCATCATCATCATAAACATAAACACGCCTCTTGCGCCTCCTGCTGTACAGGAATGGAAGGAACAACACAATGGGAGCTCGCTTTCCTTTTTCGGAAATGACATTTAAACAACAAAAAAATAAAGAAAAGAAAAAACTTTCTATAAAAAAAGATACACAAAAAATGGAACTGCTTTAAATGTACAAAAAAAAAAAATTTGCTGAGGAAAATGTACTCAGATTTTTAATGATGGCGTTTGTAGGGTGGCCACTCACAAACGCGACGTGTGAGGTGTAACTTATGCATGATTATTATTTTTTTTTTCCTGTCTATAGAGACCATATACAAATTTCTACTGGTGCATTTAAAAAAAAAAAAAAAAATTTTTTTTTTTTTTTTTTTACACAAATAATCAACAGACGGGGGTTGGTCTCGTCGCCATGCCAACACAAATCATCAGCATCTTTTACTTCAGTTTTTTTTTTTTTCCTTTTTGTGTGTAACCTTGAATGTTTATTATCAGCCTTTCCTTGTAGACCACCGGATGGAGTTTAGAGGCTTTACAAATTTTATCCACATAATAACAACAAATCTATAACAGTACAATTATGGGATGTTTGATAATAAATCCACCCCACGAGGAAAATCATTTGTATTTGTTAAATGTATTTATTTTTTTATTAATTATATGAACATAGAATTGATATCTATATATATATATACATATATGACATTAACTCTTTGAGGATATATCTTTGCATAAGATGCTGGGGGGGGGGCGTTTTAATCAGGTACAACAACAAAAATATTGCCGCCTTTCTGTTTTTTTTTTTTCTTATTGGCAGTGACCAAGTTGGAAAGAGAATTTATCATAATCATATGAATATTTGTTGGTTTTAAATATGTGGCTGGTCTACTTTAAAAGGGAGTTTCTTGTTTATTTTTTTTTGTGGCAAAAATCTGCAGTACAAAATCCGACCGATAGATGGCGACATTACCCAAGCATTCAAATCCACGTCTTTTTTTTTTTTGTAAGGTTTGACTACTGCATTGATTGTTTTTTTGGTTTCAAATCCAATTTTTTTGTATTATTACAACGAAAGCACATCTAAAACCTCCTGTTATCAAAACCACAACCAGCAAATCCTTAACATTTACATTTAAAGCATCATTTTCCCAACATTGATGCAACATTTATACAGCCGGATGCTTGTTTTGACCACTTTCCTCGAACGCAACATGTTTGAATCAGTTCAAATGCGGTATGCAAGCACTTGTTTTGTGGTGTAAACCAACGTCATAGTTCTGGATTGGGGGTTTTCTTAAACGCGCTGAGACGTGTAAAAAAAATAAAAAATAAAATAAATCAAAACGTCAACAACACCACCTTTCTTCACAGGAGGAAGGTTTCACCGAGCCAACTGTATTGTCTCTGCTGCTTTTCACCAATTCATGCAATAAAAAAAACAGTACAGGCATTCAGTGTGATGTTTTCTATGGATTCTCACTTTACTTATACTTATTATATTTATTACTAATATTATAAAATACATTTAAATACATGTTTGCTTCCATTTGCAATGAAAAAAGTATATTAAAAAGTGACAAAAAATTTTTTTTTAAATATTATATAATACATTTAAATGCACGCTTTCTTACATTTGCAATGAAAAAAGTATACTAAAAATGACAAAAACAATTAAAAAATGTAAACATTACATAATACATTTAAATGCACGTTTTCTTACATTTGCAATGAAAAAAGTATATTAAAAAGTGATAAAAACAATTAATTTTTTTTTAATATTATATAATAAATTTAAATGCACGTTGTCTTACATTTGCAATGAAATAAGTATATTAAAAAGTGACAAAAACAATTAAAAAATTTAAATATTACATAATACATTTAAATGCACGTTTTCTTACATTTGCAATGAAAAAAGTATATTAAAAAGTGACAAAAACAATTAAAATATATATATATTATATAATACATTTAAATGCACGTTTTCTTACATTTGCAATGACATGAGTATATTAAAAAGTGACAAAAGCAGTTAAAAAATTTAAATATGATATAATACATTTAAATACATGTTTTCTTATATTTGCAATGAAATAAGTATATTAAAAAGTAACAAAAACAATAAAAAAATTAATATTACATAATACATTTAAATGCACGTTTTCTTACATTTGCAGTGAAATAAGTATATTAAAAAGTGACAAAAACAATTACAAAAATTCTAATATTATATAATACATTTAAATGCACGTTTTTTTCCATTTGCAATGAAAAAAGTATATTAAAAAGTGACAAAAACAATTACAAATTTTTAAATATTTAATACATTTAAATGCATGTTTTCTTACATTTGCAATGAAATAAGTATATTAAAAAGTGACAAAAACAATAAAAAATTAAATATTATATAATGTATTTGAATGCACGTTTTCTTCCATTTGCAATGAAAAAAGTATATTAAAAAGTGACAAAAACAATTTAAAAAATTAAATATTATATAATGCATGTTGTCTTACATTTGCAATGAAATAAGTATATTAAAAATTGACAAAAACAATTCAAAAATAAAAATTCTGTGACATTTTCTTCGCTGGTTCCTTTTTGGAGGAGGAGTGCGCTTGGGCGTGAGTGACAGACACGCACGCAGGGGCGGGGCTTGTGGTTCTCAAAGCAGCAGCGCGCGTACGGGGAGGTTCTGATTCCCGGAGACGCGTTGAAGAGGACATCGAACACAACAAGGTGCTCTTCGCCGCAATGGCACCACCACCACCACCACCACCGCCACCGTCTTCGAAACTTCTTTTTGGATGATTTAACCGGAGAAGGTTTGTCCGTGAAGGCGAACATAAGGTAAGACACCGAACTTTACGCACCTATTTTACTGTTAGTTTGATTCCCATCAGTATGTCGAAGTTGAATGACATAGCGCTAGCTTAACTTCATTTCACTTTAGCCCACTCAACGGGACTTGTGGGGCTTGTTTGTCCCCAAATGTCCTGTCAAGTCAGCAAGAACACTAAGATCACTATGTTGTCCACAAAGCATACATTATGTCTGTTTCATTTCTTGCTTGCTCCGGAAGACTTTATCTTAACTCTGATGAAGAATCCCGATGTGTCCTTAAAACCCCCCCAACAGGCTTTGTCTGACAATCAGGTGATACAATAGCATAACGATGCTGTTTTTAATGTCATGTAAACTCCCATCTGATTCGGATCAGAACCACATCGTTCTCAGGAACCCAATACGGCTGAAATTTGGAATTAAAATGCATGTTTGTGTCGTGGAAGTAAGGTAAATACCCCAAAATGTACCCTGACTTGCTAATTGACCTACAAACGTTTTTTTCAATTTTACATTTTGTTCAAGTTGACCTTAGTATTAGATTTTTATTTTGTTTTATTTTATTTTATTTTATTGTATAACAATTACATTAAATTAAATTAATATGAAAGAATGAATTTTGAATGAAAGATGAATTTTATTTACATATATGATTTGAACCCAATACGGCTGAAATTTTGAATTTAAAATGCATGCCTGTGCTGTGGAAGTAAGGTACATTTTTTTCAATCTGCTAAGTTTTAATTTAATTTAATTTAATTTAATTTAATTTAATTTAATTTAATTTAATTTAATTTAATTTAATTTAATTTAATTTAATTTAATAATTTTTAAACCTGTAGGCCAATTTTTGTGCTGAAAAGATGAATTTTATTTTCATATATGATTTGAACCCAATACGGCTGAAAATTTGAATTAAAATGCATGCCTGTGCCGTGGAAGTAAGGTAAATACCCCAAAATGTACCCTGAATTGCTAATTGACCTACAAACGTTTTTTTTTATTTTACATTTTTTTCAAGTTGACCTTAGTATTTTAATTTAATTTAATTTAATAAATTTTATAATAATTATTACATTAAATTATATTACATTACATTAAAATAAATTAATATAAAATAATTTTTAAACCTGTAGGCCAATTTTAGTGCTGAAAAGATGAATTTTATTTACATATATGATTTGAACCCAATATGGCTGAAATGTTTAATTAAAATGCATGCCTGTGCCGTGGAAGTAAGGTAAATACCCAAAATGTACTCTGAGTTGCTAATTGACCTACATACATTTTTTTTCAATCTGCTAAGTTGACCCAAGTATTTTTATTTTATTTTATTTTATTTTATTTTATTTTATTTTATTTTATTTTATTTTATTTTATTTTATTTTATTTTATTTTATTTTATTTTATTTTATTTTATAATTTTGAAACTTGTAGGCCAATTTTAGTGCTGAAAAGATGAATTTTATTTACATATATGATTTGAACCCAAATATGGCTGAAATGTTTAATTAAAATGCATGTCTGTGCCGTGGAAGTAAGGTAAATACCCCAAAATGTACCCTGAGTTGCTAATTGACCTACATACATTTTTTTCAATCTGCTAAGTTGACCCTAGTATTTTTTATTTTATTTTATTTTATTTTATTTTATTTTATTTTATTTTATTTTATTTTATTTTATTTTATTTTATTTTATTTTATTTTATTTTATTTTATTTTATTTTTAAACCTGTAGGCCAATTTGAGTGCTTTTTTTTAGTGCTTTTTCTCTAGCTGCTGCGTGCACTTTTGTTGCTACGCTAACTGACTTAAAGATTCCCGGGTTATCTTTTTATTCAGAAAACCATGAAATCCTTCATTGTCTGAGGCAGACGTATCCACATAATGACTTTTAAATGTCAACCATGTTGCAAACGCACTGTTAGAACCTAGAATTAGCTAGTTGTCTTCAAGCCGCTGCACCTCCGAAAGTGCATTATGTAGCAACATCTCTCAGCATGATGCAATACATCATTGTTATGTTTTTTTTATGCAGATCTTATATAGGATGAACCACATTAGCGTGTGCTAATGCTTATGTACCTGTTGATGAGAGTCTATTTTTAAGAGTGTAATGGAAAAAAATGTCAAGTCCTTTGCGGTGCTTGACTTCCTTCCTCATGTATGCGTTTTTTTTTTTTTTTTTCAAAAACACACGCTGACAGGATTGCTCTTATGATAACACATCAGTTGCCAAATACGCAACACATGATTTCAGCCATCTTCTTCACATCCTCATCCACTTTCAGCAAGCATTTCGTCATACTGTATCTTCTCAAGGGACATTACCATTGAAATACATTTGGAGTAGTCTGTACTAGTAGTCCAAATTGTGTCCAATAGCCCGGCAGCACTCGTGCAGCCCCAGGCTATAACACTAGAATCATCGTGGTTGACTGTATCGGCTTCATGCTTCGTTAAACTGGAGAAGAAACTAGCAGGGCATTATGCTAGGCTTCACAGTGTCACATTTTGAAATTCAAATTTCCTTTCAGTGAACCACAGCCCCCCCGTCCCCCAGCACAGGTAGCACTCGTGCAGCCCCAGACCACGACACTACCACCACGGTGCTTGACTATAAGTCATGATCCCCTTCAGTGTCATAGTATATGTTGAAATTCAAATTTCCTCTCAATGAACCGCAGCCCCCTCCCAGCACAGGTAGCACTCATGCAGCCCACAACTATGACAATGCCACCAGAAAAGGTCTCTCATATTGTATATGTTGAAATTCAAATTTCCTCTCAGTGAACCACAGCTCCCTCCCACCCCCAGGACCGGCAGCACTCGTGCAGCCCCAGACCACGACACTACCACCACGGTGCTTGACTATAAGTCATGATCCCCTTCAGTGTCATAGTATATGTTGAAATTCAAATTTCCTCTCAATGAACCACAGCCCCCTCCCAGCACAGGTAGCACTCATGCAGCCCACGACTATGACAATGCCACCAGAAAAAAGTCTCTCATATTGTATATGTTGAAATTCAAATTTCCTCTCAGTGAACCGCAGCTCCCCCCAGGACCGGCAGCACTCGTGCAGCACCAGACCACGACACTACCACCCCGGTGCTTGACTATAAGTCATGATCCCCTTCAGTGTCATAGTATATGTTGAAATTCAAATTTCCTCTCAATGAACCGCAGCCCCCTCCCAGCACAGGTAGCACTCATGCAGCCCACAACTATGACAATGCCACCAGAAAAGGTCTCTCATATTGTATATGTTGAAATTCAAATTTCCTCTCAGTGAACCGCAGCTCCCCCCCAGGACCGGCAGCACTCGTGCAGCACCAGACCACGACACTACCACCCCGGTGCTTGACTATAAGTCATGATCCCCTTCAGTGTCATAGTATATGTTGAAATTCAAATTTCCTCTCAATGAACCGCAGCTCCCCCAAGGACCGGTAGCACTCATGCAGCCCCAGACCACGACACTACTACCACGGTGCTTGACTATAAGTCATGATCCGCTTCACAGTGTCATAGTATATGTCGAAATTCAAATTTCCTCTCAATGAACCGCAGCTCCCCCCTAGGACCAGCAGCACTCGTGCAGCCCCAGACCACGACACTACCACCATCATGCTTGAATGCTCACCAAAAGACCAGGAAAAGAAATCATACTTTGAAATCACAAAGATGGATAATACTCATTGGAATGAATGTTCCCCTTTCTATGAACCACTGCAGCACTCATGCAGCCCTAGACCATGACACATTGAAAAAAGCTTTTAATAGTATTCTAAGTGAGTCAGCATTTCATTCATACTGTGCTGTGAAAAATGCAGCACGCTTCCTGCGCTGTAGGAAGTTGTAGACACAAGCAAAGGCGTCCCGCTTGTTCAGACCGAAGGTTCACGGAGGGTTCAACTTGCAGAGTCAAAGCTGTCGCCATCTTGAGACACGAATGAACCGTACAGGGAAATGTTTACACTATTTAATGAGAAGGAGAGTCCAAACTTGGGACTGGTAGTCTATGATAAATCTAAAACTAAACTACTCCGCCTGTGCAAAGGGACTTGGCTAGCATGGCTAGCACGTATATTCTTCTTATTATGCTCATTTCTTGGCCCTTTTGTATTGTATTGTATTCTGTAGAGAAGCTCCACACAATAACCAGCACCGAAACCTTTCTAGTTCTTCCAGAATCTGCACCTATTCAGCTGTATTTCAATGATGAGGCTTTCAGTTACGAGCTCCTGCTAGCAACGTAAACAGAGCAACGGTGCTGGAGCCTATCCCAGCTGTCTTTGAGTGAGAGGTGGGGTACACCCTGGACTGGACTGGTGGCCAGCCAATCACAGGGCACATATAGACAAACAACCATTCACACTCACATTCATACCTATGGACAATTTGGAGTCGCTAATTAACCTAGCATGTTTTTGGAATGTGGGAGGAAACCGGAGTACCCGGAGAAAACCCACACATGCACGGGGAGAACATGCAAACTCCACACAGAGATGGCAGAGGGTGGAATTGAACTCGGGTCTTCTAGCTGTGTGGCCTGCGTGCTAACCACTCAACCACCGTGCAGCATTTTATTTTGTATTTAATTTAAAATATGATATTTTAAAATGTTTTTCTTACAATACAAAAGAGTATCAATAATTCATAATTCATGATTTCATAACTATGAATGAATTCATAAATTCATAAATTCTGAAATTCATAATTTCATAATTTCATAATTTCATTATTTCATTATTTCATTATTTCATAACTATGACTTAATTCATAATTTCCTAGCAAAAATGTTTTCGAGGAAAAAAGCCATAATTTACCAGAAAAAAGTTTTCTGTGTGATATCACAATAAAGCAACAAAAAAACTCCACACAGAGATGGTAGAGGGTGGAATTGAACTCGGGTCTCTTAGCTGAGTGGCCTGCGCGCTAACCACTCAACCACCGTGCAGCATTTTATTTTTTTATTTAATTTAAAATACGATATTGTAAAATGTTTTTCTTACAATACAAACGAGTATCAATAATTCATAATTTCATAACTATGAATAATTTCATAATTATGAATTAATTCATAATTTCATAACTATGACTTAATTCATAATTCATAATTTCCTAGCAAAAAAAAAATCGAGGAAAAAAGCCATAATTTACCAGAAAAAAAATTCTGTGTGATATCACAATAAAGCAAAAAAACCTCACTGAGCCCAAGCGGTTTTTTATGTGCAACTTTATCGTCCTGCTTATGAAATTGTAAGACTTAATGTACGTACAAGTGAAACTTTAGTCTGCCACATCGCTCGTACGTCATGTGGAAATCCAATTTCTCTTCCCTTTTATGTCCTCTTCCGTCCAATCTCTAGCGGCAAGTGGTTGAAAGCTGCTGCCGTAACGGCGGTCCTCCACAGAAGGCTGCAGCCTCTCATGCTGCGTGTCTGCTGTTGGAGGAGCGCTGCAGCGGCGATGAGGTGAGATTCTTTAGAGTGCCATTAGGAATGCCTCTCTGCTGCATTCTACGCCCTATCGAGCCAATTTTCCCGAGACCTTCATCGCCCACGGGTGCCATTGTGCAAATGCTAACTACAATCTGTCTTCAGCAGCAGTTAGGGCATCAAATGTGTTCTTCAGTGGAGGAACCCTCTCAAAGTCAATCATTTATTTATAAGCGGAAAAAGATGCTGTAATGTCATCTGGAAAAATGCTGTATGATTAATTATTGACAAATCCACCGACTACTACGACAATAAGACCATTGAATAGGACTCGTTTGGGGCGATGCATTAAATGACCGTTTGGAGTTATCAGAGTTTTCTGGGGCCTAAAATTCTTCTGAATTCACCGTCACATTATCTCACATTCCGATTTGGACTAATTTGTCTGAATTCCCGAGGAGATAAAACACAACCCTTGGAAGCCATCTTGGTTTTGACCAAAACAGGGACTTGGCAACTACCGTATTTTCTGGACTATTAGTTGCACTGGAGCAGGGGTCAGCAACCTACGGCTCCAGAGCCGCATGTGGCTCTTCAGCCTCTTTGTTGTGGCTCCCTTTGCAATGCTCAAATATTTGTTTTAACACCCAAATGAGGAAAATATGCATCTTTGTAATTACTTTTGAAAAAAATGGGACTTTCTGTGAGACCGTATACTAGCAAGAGTACTTGATCAACTCCGCTTTTTCTCCTCTGAACTACTTTGATACCCCAAAATTCCCTCCAAATCTGGCAGTCAATCAAAATCTTGGGAGACTCGCAATTTGCTCTGGATGTGAACATGTTGCTACACATTTCTTGCACGGGGAGAACATGCAAACTCCACACAGAGATAGCCGAGGGTGGGATCGAACTCGGGTCTCCTAGCTGTGAGGTCTGCGCGCTAATCACTCGACCACTATGCAGCCCCTATATTCTGCTGTTAAATTATGTTTCGCGGCTCCATTCTATTTTTCTTCAGTGAGCGAGGGGGTAAAATGGCTCTTTTGATAGTAAAGGTTGCCGACCCCTGCACTGGAGTATAAGTCGCACAAGGCCAAAAATGCATAATTATGTGGAAAAAAACATACATAAGTCGCACTGGAGTATAAGTCGCACAAGGCCAAAAATGCATAATTAGGTAGAAAAAAAAAACATACATAAGTTGCACCGGAGTACAAGTCGCACAAGGCCAAAAATGCATAATTAGATCGAAAAAATCATACATAAGTTGCACAAGGCAAAAAATGCATAATTAGGTAGAAAAAAACATACATAAGTTGCACTGGAGTATAAGTCGCACAAGGCCAAAAATGCATAATTAGGTAGAAAAAAAACATACATAAGTCGCACAAGGCAAAA
The DNA here is from genome assembly GCF_030265055.1 of Doryrhamphus excisus. NCBI lineage: Eukaryota > Metazoa > Chordata > Actinopteri > Syngnathiformes > Syngnathidae > Doryrhamphus > Doryrhamphus excisus. The sequence goes on from NC_080477.1 coordinate 1,943,741, forward strand.
AATGCATAATTAGGTAGAAAAAAACATACATAAGTCGCACTGGAGTATAAGTCGCACAAGGCCAAAAATGCATAATTAGGTAGAAAAAAAAAACATACATAAGTTGCACCGGAGTACAAGTCGCACAAGGCCAAAAATGCATAATTAGATCGAAAAAATCATACATAAGTTGCACAAGGCAAAAAATGCATAATTAGGTAGAAAAAAACATACATAAGTTGCACTGGAGTATAAGTCGCACAAGGCCAAAAATGCATAATTAGGTAGAAAAAAAACATACATAAGTCGCACAAGGCAAAAAATGCATAATTAGGTAGAAAAAAACATACATAAGTCGCACTGGAGTATAAGTCGCATTTTTTGCGGGTAATTTATTTACAAACGAATTGTTTGTAAAATACTACAGATTTTCTGGACTACAAGTCACTTCGGAGTATAAGTCGCACAAGGCCAAAAATGCATAATTAGGAAGAAAAAAAAACATACATAAGTCGCTTCGGAGTATAAGTCGCACAAGGCCAAAAATGCATAATTAGGTAGAAAAAACATACATAAGTCGCTTTGGAGTATAAGTCACACAAGGCCAAAAATACATAATTAGGTAGAAAAAAACATACATAAGTTGCACTGGAGTATAAGTGGCATTTTTTGCGGGTAATTTATTTGAACTACTTGACCAAAACAGACATTACGTCCTCTTGGAAGGCAAGTTCTACCAATAAAAGAATAGAGAACAGGCTGAATAGGTGTAAGATATGCTAACACAATGCTTATTCAGCTAATCTTCAAACAACTAAAATAATGCATAAGGCTAAAATTTTTAAATAAAATAGAATAAAATAAAATAAAATAAAATAAAATTAAATTAAATTAAATTAAATTAAATTAAATTAAATTAAATTAAATTAAATTAAATTAAATTAAATTAAATTAAATTAAATTAAATTAAATTAAATTAAATTAAATTAAATTAAATTAAATTAAGAAAGCAGGAAGTGAACAAATGCAACAGTTACTGATTGTAAAAATACCAGATGGAGGGGTAAGATTTAATAAGCTTTGCTTCTTCCTACTCCTTTTGGACATGTGGAACTGGGAACTGATTATGGGATGCACTCAATTGTAATCTGATGCATGTTCAAATGAAATAAAACCGTTACCATTACCATATGAAACTAAAAAACAACATATTCCCGCCAAGCACCCTAAGCTACGCATGTAAACAAAACCTCCCTGCCTGAGGTAATAACCTCTCTTACTGAACCCTGAGAGCGACTTCCTTGCTTAAACAGCCGGAAGCTGCCTATACGAGCCAACGTTTGTCTCCTGTGATGTTGGAGTACCGTTGCAGCAGATGTGTGGGTGTCTTGTTCTTTGTCTCTTTTGTTTTTTTTGTGCGTTTTTTTTTTTTTTTCCCTCTCCTTTCCACATTTTAATTTTCAATATTTTTCCGCTTACTTTGGCTTCAAGGACATTATATAATACTTTGTGAAGCGCTTCCCATCTGCAAAAGTGCTTTTGGAGAGGTAGAGTTTGCAGAACTCTGTCGCTTTAGGGATGACCTGTGGAACGAAAAGAGGTTGCTGGTTTTATTTCCTCACTCCTCAAACCGTGACTCGTGACTTTGTCTCATCGGGTTGCTCCCTCCAGCAGCGTGGTGTTGTCTTTTTCTACAGGCCACTGATTGTATTGAGCTGCTTAATGACTGATTAGCTTTCTTGCTAGAAAAGCCTTTCATTGAATAAAATGGAGTGGAGGTCTGGATGGAGGCTGGCAGGTGGAGCTCATCACTTCATAGTCTGATACAATATACGTACGCTATACATCCACTATGGACAATAATAGTACTATTGCTGTATTTACTCATCATTCAATCATTACTGGGTTGCACGGTGGTTGAGTGGTTAGCGCTAAGGCCTCACAGCTAGAAGACCCGAGTTCAATCCCAATCTCAGCCATCTCTGTGTGGAGTTTGCATGTTCTCCCCGTGCATGCGTGGGTTTTCTCCGGGTACTCCGGTTTCCTCCCACATTCCAAAAACATGCTAGGTTAATTAGCGACTCCAAATTGTAAATAGGTATGAATGTGAGTGTGAATGGTTGTTTGTCTATATGTGCCCTGTGATTGGCTGGCCACCAGTCCAGGGTGTACCCCGCCTCTCTCGCCTGAAGACAGCTGGGATAGGCTCCAGCACCCCCTGTGACTCTTGTGAGGATACGCGATAGAAAATGAATGAATGAAAAAAAAAAAAAATAATAACAAAAAAGGGCTGTGCGGCGGTTGAGTGGTTAGCGCAAAGGCCTCACAGCTCGGAGACCTGAGTTCAATCCCAATCTCGGCCATCTCTGTGTGGAGTTTGCATGTTCTCCCCGTGCATGCGTGGGTTTTCTCCGGGTACTCCGGTTTCCTCCCACATTCCAAAAAAACATGCTAGGTTAATTAGCCACTCCAAATTGTCCATAGGTATGAATGTGAGTGTGAATGGTTGTTTGTCTATATGTGCCCTGTGATTGGCTGGCCACCAGTCCAGGGTGTACCCCGCCTCTCTCGCCCGAAGACAGCTGGGATAGGCTCCAGCACCCCCGCGGGATTCTAAAAACATGCTAGGTTAATTAGCGACTCCAAATTGTCCATAGGTATGAATGTGAGTGTGAATGGTTGTTTGTCTATATGTGCCCTGTGATTGGCTGGCCACCAGTCCAGGGTGTACCCCGACTCTCTCGCCTGAAGACAACTGGGATAGGCTCCAGCACCCCCTGCGACTCTTGTGAGGATACGCGATAGAAAATGAATGAATGAAAAATAATAATAATAATAACAAAAAAGGGCTGTGCGGCGGTTGAGTGGTTAGCGCGAAGGCCTCACAGCTAGGAGACCCGAGTTCAATCCCACCTTCGGCCATCTCTGTGTGGAGTTTGCATGTTCTCCCCGTGCATGCGTGGGTTTTCTCCGGGTACTCCGGTTTCCTCCCACATTCCAAAAAAACATGCTAGGTTAATTAGCGACTCCAAATTGTAAATAGGTATGAATGTGAGTGTGAATGGTTGTTTGTCTATATGTGCCCTGTGATTGGCTGGCCACCAGTCCAGGGTGTACCCCGCCTCTCTCGCCTGAAGACAACTGGGATAGGCTCCAGCACCCCCTGCGACCCTCGTAAGGATAAGCGATAGAAAATGAATGAATGAAAAATAATAAGAATAATAACAAAAAGGCTGTGCGGCGGTCGAGTGGTTAGCGCAAAGGCCTCACAGCTCGGAGACCTGAGTTCAATCCCAATCTCGGCCATCTCTGTGTGGAGTTTGCATGTTCTCCCCGTGCATGTGTGGGTTTTCTCCGGGTACTCCGGTGTCCTCCCACATTCCAAAAAAACATGCTAGCTTAATTAGCGACTCCAAATTGTCCATAGGTATGAATGTGAGTGTGAATGGTTGTTTGTCTATATGTGCCCTGTGATTGGCTGGCCACCAGTCCAGGGTGTACCCCGCCTCTCTCGCCCGAAGACAACTGGGATAGGCTCCAGCACCCCCTGCGACTCTTGTGAGGATACGCGATAGAAAATGAATGAATGAAAAATAATAATAATAATAACAAAAAAGGGCTGTGTGGCGCTAGAGTGGTTAGTGCGAAGGCCTCACAGCTAGAAGACCCGAGTTCAATCCTAATCTCGGCCATCTCTGTGTGGAGTTTGCATGTTCTCCCCGTGCATGCGTGGGTTTTCTCCGGGTACTCCGGTTTCCTCCCACATTCCAAAAAAACATGCTAGGTTAATTAGCGACTCCAAATTGTAAATAGGTATGAATGTGAGTGTGAATGGTTGTTTGTCTATATGTGCCCTGTGATTGGCTGGCCACCAGTCCAGGGTGTACCCCGACTCTCTCGCCCGAAGACAGCTGGGATAGGCTCCAGCACCAACCATATATTTACATGCATTATATTGTAATGTAATGTATTGTCTATGACATCCTTACAGTGTTTACTTAACTGCAGAGTCTAAGACATTATTGGGTGGAATGAAGAGGTAGAATTAGATTTGCTTTGAAATGGATCTTAAAACACCACCTAGTTGCATGTTAGCCTGCCCGGACAAAGCATTAAAAATGTTTTTATGCTTTCATTTCACCATGTGAGGCTAATGGCGCACCGGCTTCAGGTTCCTTTTTTTCATGAAGCTGTCCTTGCAGCCTTGATGGGGGAAATGAGTAATGGTTGCCAAGGAAGTGAGATGGAGTGCGGTCGAGTGTCAGCTCTCAGCTCTCAGCTCTTAGCACTTGTTTTTTTTAATGTTGAAACTCTTGTAGGAAGACATTCTCGAAAAAAAAAGAGTGACGTCAGAGGAATGTGCTTGTTTTAAAAAATGTACATTAGCAGCTGATGGTGGATTTAGCAAAAAGTTCTTCCTCTAAAAAGAAGATGATGCAAGACCGTGTGGGTACTGTACGTCACATGACTGTTTGCTAGTGGAATCTAACGAATGGAAATGTGTCAGAACATGCACCTCAACTGTACTGCCTGTGCTATTATTACTTGTCTGACATTACTTGTCTGTTATTAAACCCCAAACACCAAAAAATAAGCCGTTCACAAAACATGCAGACACGAAACGTCACGTCTTGGCGGCAAACGGCGCATCTGAGTCCGAATGCAGCAATTTTGTAGAATATTCTGTGCGAAAGAGATTATTGTGTAACTCAGCGGTGTCCAGAGTGTGACTCGCAGGCCATTTGTGGCCTGCGGTAAAATATTAAAATATAAAAATATTGAAAAAAATAATATGAAGTGTGAAGAAAAAAAAATCGGAAATATTGATACTAATAATTTGACCTGAAAAATATTTCTGCAAAAAAATAAATAAAATTTACAAAAAAAATTTTTTACACATTTTTTAAAACTGAAATGCCAAAACTAAAAACCGCCGCGCAGCCCTTTTTGTTATTATTATTATTATTTTTCATTGATTCATTCATTTTCTATCGCTTATCCTCACGAGGGTCGCGGGGGGTGGACTGGTGGCCAGCCAATCACAGGGCACATATAGACAAACAACCATTCACACTCACATTCATACCTATGGACAATTTGGAGTCGCTAATTAACCTAGCATGTTTTTGGAATGTGGGAGGAAACCGGAGTACCCGGAGAAAACCCACGCATGCACGGGGAGAACATGCAAACTCCACACAGAGATGGCCGAGGGTGGAATTGAACTCAGGTCTCCTAGCTGTGAGGTCTGGGCGCTAAACACTCGACTGCCGCACAGCCCTTTTTGTTATTATTATTATTATTTTTCATTCATTCATTTTCTATTGCTTATCCTCACGAGGGTTGCGGGGGATGCTGGAGCCTATCCCAGCTGTCTTCGGGCGAGAGAGGTGGGGTACACCCTGGACTGGTGGCCAGCCAATCACAGGGCACATATAGCCAAACAACCATTCACACTCACATTCATACCTATGGACAATTTGGAGTCCAATTAACCTAGCATGTTTTTGGGATGTGAACCGGAGTACCCGGAGAAAACGCACGCATGCACGGGGAGAACATGCAAACTCCACACAGAGATGGCCGAGGGTGGAATTGAACCCGTCTCTAAGCAGGCCATCTTTGCTGTGAACTTGTCTCCTCCTCTGGGCCACAGAAACCTCTGGAAGGGCGCTGCCCCGGCCTCCACACATTCCTTACTATGTGGCTGTTCAAACAACTTCACCTTCCTACACATTCCTTAGCCGACAGCGGCAAAAACATGGAAGGTGGCTATAAAAAAAAAAAAAATTAAAATGTGTAATCTGATCCCCGCCACGAGCTGTAAGGCCGCCATTCAGAGTTCATTGAAAAAGTCTCCGCTGAGGTTATTGAGGAAAAGCCGGAGGTCGGTGATAGGAACTAACAACTCGGCGACAATTTTAATTATGGCACGGAGCGAGCGAGAGACAGCGATGCTATTATGTCAATCCTCCGGCTGCGTCCCCTCCAGTCAGCCATAACTCCCAGGAGTCAATGCAGGTAATGAGATCACCCTGGTCCTCTGACTTCATGGCTGCTGCCCAGATGTCGTTTCAATCCAGGAGCCATGAAGGAAGCATTTCTTTTCCCTCTCGTGTGCTATAACGCTACCATTCAAAGTGTTTTTTCGACAATTGTGTGCAGTCCAAAAAGAGGTGATGACGCATGTGCACACTAATGGATGTCACGTTTTTTAGCAGGTACATATAAGCCAGGGGTGGGCAAACTTTTTGACTCGCGGGCCGCATTGATATAACAAAATTTCCGGGGGGGGGGGGGGCGACTATATATTTTACACGTAACAGTCCACCTGGTATTATTGTATCTGTAAAATTGTCATGCAATCTGCTATTATTATTTATTATTTATATTTAAATATTTAAAAAATAATAAAATATTATAATAATTAAAATAAATTAAAATAATTATTATATTATTATTATGTAAAATATGCAAATATAACAATATTATTATATATAATTAATATAATAATTAGCATTAATATAATAAATATAATAATCATAATAGTTATAATAATAATATAATAATTATTATTTTAATTTTTATTATTATTATTATGTGTCAGGAGCACTTTGTAAACAACAGACCATGTCAAACAACGAAATTAAATACTTTTGAAAGATTGTATTCAAACACTTGGCGGGCCGGATGTGGCCCCCGGGCCGTAGTTTGCCCACCCCTGATATAAGCCATAAAAAAAGACCACAAGGTTGCAGAAGTGATACGAGTTCGGGATGCGACCTTCAATGTAAAAACATCCATGACGTGCAGAAAAAGGACATTTCGCAATATGCGCATGAAAATTTTGTGGGATTGAACTCTGGTCTCTGCTGTGAGCTGTGAGGTCTGCTTGTAACCACTCACCGCCGTGCACTTTTTTTGTTATTATTATTATTATTATTATTATTCATTCATTTTCTACCGCTTATCCTTACGAGGGTCGCAGGGGGTGCTGGAGCCTATCCCAGCTGTCTTCGGGCGAGAGGCGGGGTACACCCTGGACTGGTGGCCAGCCAATCACAGGGCACATATAGACAAACAACCATTCACACTCACATTCATACCTATGGACAATTTGGAGTCGCTAATTAACCTAGCATGTTTTTTTTTGGAACATGCAAACTCCACACAGAGATGGCCGAGGGTGGTATTGAACTCGGGTCTTCTAGCTGTGAGGTCTGCGCGCTAACCACTCTTCCACCGTGCAGCCCTTTTTTGTTATTATTATTATTCATTCATTCATTTTCTACCGCTTATCCTCACAAGGGTCGCGGCGGCTGCTGGAGCCTATCCCAACTGTCTTCGGGCGAGAGAGGTGGGGTACACCCTGGACTGGTGGCCAGCCAATCACAGGGCACATATAGACAAACAACCATTCACACTCACATTCATACCTATGGACAATTTGGAGTCGCTAATTAACCTAGCATGTTTTTGGAATGTGGGAGGAAACCCGGAGTACCCGGAGAAAACCCACGCATGCACGGGGAGAACATGCAAACTCCACACAGAGATGGCCGAGGGTGGAATTGAACCCAAGTCTCCTAGCTGTGAGGTCTGCGTGCTAACCACTCGACCACCGTGCAGCACTCATTTTAACATATAATGAGCAATTCCAATGCCTTCTTAGTCCTTTTTAATGGGACTAAAACATTGCATCCAGCAGCATATCATGCACTGTCTTGGCTGTTTTGTATTGGGTCAGTGAATGCACCATGGAAGGAAGGTCTTAAGCATTAACACTGAGCAACCATCAGTGAGTCACAGCAACAATGGCGGGTTGATGTTATTGTAGTGTCAAGTTGTTTTTTGGGGCTCCATCTCTGGACAAAACGTTCCCGTTCATCAGCGCCTTTGATAAGCAAACCACGTTCTCTTTACCTTCCAGATAAGTCGGGAAAAATCTGACAAAAGATGACAATAATGGCTGCTGAACGGGCTGAAGGTGTTGATGCACGCCAAACATAAAATACAGCATCAGAAGTGATTGACAGGGGAAAGCATAATATGTATTACACAATATGAGAAGAAAAACAACACAGGTGACTAATGTGCTTTCAGACATGTTAATGGCTGCTGTGGGGGCGGGATGGTTTTGTTGGAGTCATACTCCTGTGATGGCACAACCTGATTAACACAAATGACAAGACGTTTCATTAAACCACTTGACGCATACAACTTGAATTGCAATGATATTATATCATTATTATTATACTGAATATTATAATAGAATTAACACATTCAATCCCATCCACCGCATCTCAGTATCGGCCATTTTAGATGATTCTGACTGATCTTTTGGAGGCACATAGAGTATTTTATTTAATGGCTGTATAAACATGGAACGTACCAAAAAAAAATAAGATTAGATTCCCGTCTTTAATCAAAAGTTAAGGTTTGTTTCTACCGTTTTCCGTTTTTTAGTAATCAGCAGTAGAACTTAGGTAAGTTTCAGGAAAATATCAGTTCCCAACTAGATAAAGAAAGATACATTTCAAGCATAATGTTCACTTTCATTAAAAAAAACCTGTAATATATCAACACAAACAACACAAAAATCGATTGTTTTACATCCAAATAAGGCTGCATGATGGTCGAGTGGTTAGCACGCAGACCTCACAGCTAGGAGACCCGAGTTCAATTCCACTCTCTGTGTGGAGTTTGACGTTTCGTGTCTGCATGTTTTGTGAACTGCTTATTTTTTGGTGTTTGGGGTTTATTTATTCATAGGTATGAATGTGAGTGTGAATGGTTGTTTGTCTATATGTGCCCTGTGATTGGCTGGCCACCAGTCCAGGGTGTACCCCGCCTCTCTCGCCCGAAGACAACTGGGATAGGCTCCAGCACCCCCGCGACATTCCAAAAACATGCTAGGTTAATTAGCGACTCCAAATTGTCCATAGGTATGAATGTGAGTGTGAATGGTTGTTTGTCTATTTGTCCTATCTATATGATTACAAATATGATTACACCAGTCCAGGGTGTACCCCGAAGACAACTGGGATAGGCTCCAGCACCCCCGCGACATTCCTAAAACATGCTAGGTTAATTAGCGACTCCAAATTGTCCATAGGTATGAATGTGAGTGTGAATGGTTGTTTGTCTATTTGTCCTATCTATATGATTGGCTGGTGACCAGTCCAGGGTGTACCCCGAAGACAGCTGGGATAGGCTCCAGCACCCCCGCGACCCTTGTGGGGATAAGGGGTAGAAAATGAATGAATGAATTTAAAAATAGCACATATGGAGGAAGAGAAAGAGGGGTGACTTCTAAGTGAGTCCTGATATCGGAGCCCTCGGCCTCCAGGGAATAATCAGTCTGACAAGAATGGATCCAATTGGGCTTGAAATCATGTTTGCAACATGCGTGCACTGAAAGAGATTAGAGACATTAGAGATTAGAGGCATGCGGCCTTTGACCTTTGTGTCTGTGTCTTCATGGCCCAGAAATGCATGTCCTTGTTGGCTTTTTGCTGAGGTCACTCTTTGTCTTGTATTCAATGCCAACACAAAGAGGGCAGTAAAAAGCAGTCATGTGTTTTGGGAAAGGTTTTTTTTTAAGGTAGAGCCTTGACCTCATCTTTAGTTTATCATCAATCAAGACAATGCAAAGTATTAAGAAAATATTGTTGAGCATGAACACTCCAAACGTTTATTTTGTTGTGCTGTAACCCACAGTAACGTTAGCCATGTTGAGCCAAATGACCACAAAGTTTGCCACAGTAATCCTTCGTTTATCACTGTTAATTGGTTCCAGACCTGGCTGTGATCAGTGGATTTCCGCCAAGTAGGATTCCTAATTTATAAATTGAATATTTTCACAATTAGAGCACAGAAAACCTTCTATATATACATTTTATGACATTGTTAGAGCCCTCTACACATGAAATAACACCCCTATAGTCACCTTTACACTCGTATTACCCAATGTTGTAGACAGAATAACAGAAAATACACCATTTAAGAGATAAATAAGACTCTTATTCATGTTTTTCATTGTAAATGTGTTCCAGTGGTTGAGGAGTTAGACAGGAAGTGACATCGAGTTGAGGTTTAGCAAGTCTGGTGAGATACGACGCATCATGACAACTTCTGTGCATTCTGAAAACTTTAGTTGGGATATCGCAAGAAATTGATTACACAATAAATGAAAATGAACAGGATCATTTTGCCGCCCGGTTACATCGATTGATTCATTTATTTTCTACCGCTTATCCTCACGGGGGTCGGGGGTCACGGGGTACACCCTGGACTGGTGGCCAGCCAATCACAGGGCACATATAGACAAACAACCATTCACACTCACATTCAATTCATACCTATGGACAATTTGGAGTCGCTAATTAACCTAGCATGTTTTTGGAATGCTGCAAATTAACCTAGCATGTTTTTGGAATGCTGCAAATTAACCTAGCATGTTTTTGGAATGTCGCAAATTAACCTAGCATGTTTTTTGGAATGTCGCAAATTAACCTAGCATGTTTTTGGAATGTCGCAAATTAACCTAGCATGTTTTTTGGAATGTCGCAAATTAACCTAGCATGTTTTTTGGAATGTCGCAAATTAACCTAGCATGTTTTTGGAATGTCGCCAAATAACCTCGCATGTTTTTGGAATGTCGCAAATTAACCTAGCATGTTTTTGGAATGTCGCAAATGAACCTAGCATGTTTTTGGAATGTCGCAAATGAACCTAGCATGTTTTTGGAATGTCGCCAATTAACCTAGCGTCTTTTTGGAATGTCGCCAATTAACCTAGCGTCTTTTTGGAATGTCGCAAATTAACCTAGCGTGTTTTTGGAATGTCGCAAATTAACCTAGCGTCTTTTTGGAATGTCGCCAATTAACCTAGCGTGTTTTTGGAATGTCGCCAATTAACCTAGCGTGTTTTTGGAATGCCGCAAATGAACCTAGCATGTTTTTGGAATGTCGCCAATTAACCTAGCGTGTTTTTGGAATGCCGCAAATGAACCTAGCATGTTTTTGGAATGTCGCCAAATAACCTAGCATGTTTTTGGAATGTCGCCAATTAACCTAGCATGTTTTTGGAATGTCGCCAATTAACCTAGCATGTTTTTGGAATGTCGCCAATTAACCTAGCATGTTTTTGGAATGTGTGAGGAAACCGGAGTACCCGGAGAAAACCCACGCATGCACGAGAAGAACGTGCAAACTCCACACAGAGATGGCCGAGGGTGGAATTGAACTCCGTGTTCACTACACCCATGCAAACTTCTCCAGGCAGCCCTATTCTACTTAATGTGGAAACAGGAGCTCAGAACATTGAAAAGGGATGCACCAAGTGGCTATGATGTTGCCCATATGGTTTAGATTCCAGCTTCCGTATATACAGAGCTTTTCCATGAACACATGACTAATGTAAATGAAGCAAGGCAGCAGGCAGGATTAGATTAGACCCCTCGTCCTTTCCCCCCCCCCCCCCCCCCACCCCCCCCAGCGTTGTGTGCTGCTATTGAATTAGCCTCGTTGGCCAAGAAGTTGAAGAAGCGGCTGCAAGCTAACCGTATTAACAGGATGCTACATCAGTGTTGATTTCAAATGCTGCTGCCATTGCGTCTAATAATAAATAAAAGGAGTTCAAGCGGAAGCACAGCGCTTATACTTTCACTTTCATTTTAAGGTCAAACTAGAGTGACCACAACTTGTCCATTTTTGTGCTCACACGAGCCTGGAAGAGGATTTATTGATTTTAAGAAGATATAGAATTGGGTTTTAAACATATGAGCCAAACGAGGCAAATCCAATATGGATATACGGGACCACTGATTGGATTAGACCCGCCCATTTCCTGCTCAAATGCTGTTTGGATTTGAAAAACACACCTGCACACGCACAAAGCTAAATGCTATTATACGTCATATACGCCAATCATAACATCAGATCATAACATACGCCAATCATAACATACGCCCCGAGTACCCCGGTTTCCTCCCACATTCCAAAAACATGCTCGGCTAATTGGCGACTGAATGTGAGTGTGAATGGTTGTTTGTCTATATGTGCCCTGTGATTGGCTGGCCCACCAGTCCAGGGTGTACCCCGCTGGGATAGGCTCCAGCACACCCGCGACCCTTGTGAGGATAAGCGGTAGAAAATGAATGAATAATATAATGTTAAAAATGTATTTAGAAGGTTATAAATGATCAGTTCCATTCATAAAGTGTGTCACTATATTGGGTGATACTATTGTCAAGGTGAATATAGGGGTGTTATTTCATGTCCAGAGGGCTCTAATAATGTTAAAAATGTATTTAGAAAGTTATAAATGATCAGTTCCATTCATGAAGTGTGTCACTATATTGGGTGATACTAGTGTCAAGGTGAATATAGGGGTGTTATTTCATGTCCAGAGGGCTCTAATAATGTTAAAAATGTATTTAGAAGGTTATAAATGATCAGTTCCATTCATAAAGTGTGTCACTATATTGGGTGATACTAGTGTCAAGGTGAATATAGGGGTGTTATTTCATGTCCAGAGGGCTCTAATAATGTTAAAAATGTATTTAGAAGCTTATAAATGATCAGTTCCATTCATAAAGTGTGTCACTATATTGGGTGATACTAGTGTCAAGGTGAATATAGGGGTGTTATTTCATGTCCAGAGGGCTCTAATAATGTTAAAAATGTATTTAGAAGGTTATAAATGATCAGTTCCATTCATAAAGTGTGTCACTATATTGGGTGATACTAGTGTCAAGGTGAATATAGGGGTGTTATTTCATGTCCAGAGGGCTCTAATAATGTTAAAAATGTATTTAGAAGGTTATAAATGATCAGTTCCATTCATAAAGTGTGTCACTATATTGGGTGATACTAGTGTCAAGGTGAATATAGGGGTGTTATTTCATGTCCAGAGGGCTCTAATGTTAAAAATGTATTTAGAAGGTTATAAATGATCAGTTCCATTCATAAAGTGTGTCACTATATTGGGTGATACTAGTGTAAAGGTGAATATAGGGGTGCTATGTCATGTCCAGAGGGCTCTAACAATGTTAAAAAATTTATTTAGAAGGTTATAAATGATCAGTTCCATTCATAAAGTGTGTCACTATATTGGGTGATACTAGTGTCAAGGTGAATATAGGGGTGTTATTTCATGTCCGGAGGGCTCTAATAATGTTAAAAATGTATTTAGAAGGTTATAAATGATCAGTTCCATTCATAAAGTGTGTCACTAGATTGGATGATTCTAGTGTCAAGGTGAATATAGGGGTGTTATTTCATGTCCAGAGGGCTCTAATGTTAAAAATGTATTTAGAAGGTTATAAATGATCAGTTCCATTCATAAAGTGTGTCACTATATTGGGTGATACTAGTGTCAAGGTGAATATAGGGGTGTTATTTCATGTCCGGAGGGCTCTAATAATGTTAAAAATGTATTTAGAAGGTTATAAATGATCAGTTCCATTCATAAAGTGTGTCACTATATTGGGTGATACTAGTGTCAAGGTGAATATAGGGGTGTTATTTCATGTCCGGAGGGCTCTAATAATGTATTTAGAAGGTTATAAATGATCAGTTCCATTCATAAAGTGTGTCACTATATTGGGTGATACTAGTGTCAAGGTGAATATAGGGGTGTTATTTCATGTCCGGAGGGCTCTAATAATGTATTTAGAAGGTTATAAATGATCAGTTCCATTCATAAAGTGTGAACCTCTTTGATGTTAGGTTGTTCATTCATTCATTTTCTACCGCTTATCCTCACGAGGGTCGCGGGGGGTGCTGGAGCCTATCCCAGCTGTCTTCGGGCAAGAGGCGGGGTACACCCAGTGAGGTTTGCTTGCTAACCACTCTACAGCCATGTAACCCTTTTTTATTATTATTATTATTATCATTATGATTATGGTCAAAATGTATTCAAGATACTGCATGATAGGCTACATGCAGCTATAAAAAATAAATATAAATAAATAGAAGCTTATATTGGCATCGATATGTCGGGTGTCGAGTGGTTAGCGAGCAGGCCACACAGTTAGGAGACCCGGGTTTGATTCCACCATCTTTGCCCGAGACATTATGTAATTGACTTGATTGATTGATTGATTTAAATCGTCAAATATAAACATTTTAATGGCCGTCTGGTCTTAGGACCTCACCCGGTCTATACTCTAGTGGACTTGAGGTGTATTTGGTTTGTATGGTACATTATGTAATATTGCCTTTTGTGTTCCTGTAACACAACAAAACAAACGTTGAGGTCTCAGAGCTGCTAAAAAAGCCTTGGACTCGCAGTTGGTCAGACGCTCGGTGACGTTGGTGGGTTTTGTTGCCCTGCTGCTTTCAGGGTCCAGTGACGCCAGTGGACAAGGCTGCTACACGACCCCCCCCCCATTCAGCTTTGCCAAGCTTTGTCAATGCACAGCAGTTTCGCCATTCATCTTCTCTCAATTGGCTTTCCTCGCCGTTCTTCTTCTTTCAGACTGATGGGGCTGCCCCCCCCCCCCACTCCCACCCCCCTCCATGGTAACGATAAAGCCGCGCCAGTAAAAGCACCCGTCTTTTTTTTTTCCCCACATCGAGTTTGGGAGGATACTTGGTACATTGTTTGTGTCTGTAGCTTTAATGCTAATGCTAACTGTGCCACATCACGATTCAATCATTCTGTTTTATGGTTGAATTAGTAGGTGGCCTATTAGTAAAGTTATTCTTAATATTATTGATTTATTTAGTTTTAAATGTATTTTATCGCCTAAAGCAAGCGTTTTCAAGCATAAAAACATCTAACTGAAGCTAAATACAAATATGTTCAAATAAAATAAATAAATAAATACATAAAATAAAATAAATTAAAAAAACAAATAAAAAAGCATTCACAAGACACAATCAAATAATAATAATTATTTTGCATAATAATTTTTATTTATATTTTGCTTGCTTTGCTATTATTTTTGAATATAGGGGTGTTATTTCATGTCCAGAGTGCTCTAATAATGTTAAAAATGCATTTAGAAGGTTATAAATGATCTGTTCCATTCATAATTTTATTTTATTTTATTTTATTTTACATAGTACACGACAGTTCATTAATTAATTACTCTGTTCGGCGAGACACACAAGCACCAGATTTAATCGCCAGAACAACAGGCTTTTATTGCAGGTTTGAATTATCTCACAGCAACAATAATCCTCACTAAACCCTGACGTCACTTCCAAAAAGCATTCACAAGACACAATCAAATAACATGATAATGATATATATAATAATATATAATATATATTATCATAACATAATATGATTTTGCATAATAATTTTTATTTATATTTTGCTTGTTTTGCTATTATTTTACATATTTTTGCTCTTTACTGTATTTGCTATTTGTACTTTATTTTTTTCTTTTATTTTTCTTTTATTTTCTTTTATTTGACATAATTACGTGTTTTCTATCCATCCATCCATCCTGCGACAGTTAATTAATTAATTACTCAGTTCGGTGAGACACACAAGCACCAGATTTAATCGCCAGAACAACAGGCTTTTATTGCAGGTTTGAATTATCTCACAGCAACAATAATCCTCACTGACGTCACTTCCAAAAAGCATTCACAAGACACAATCAAATAATAATATTTATTTTGCATAATAATTTTATTTATATTTTGCTTGTTTTGCTATTATTTTTCATATTTTTGCTCTTTACCGTATTTGCTATTTGTACTTTTGTCTTTTATTTTTATTTTTATTTTATTTTATTTTATTTTATTTTATTTTATTTTATTTTATTTTATTTTATTTTATTTTATTTTATTTTATTTTATTTTACATAATTACATGTTTTCTATCCATCCATCCTGCGACTCTGTTCGGCGAGACACACAAGCACCAGATTTAATCGCCAGAACAACAGGCTTTTATTGCAGCTTTGAATTATCTCACAGCAACAATAATCCTCCCTAAACCCCGACATCACTTCCTGTTTGTCCCGCCGCTCAATTCCCCCCAGGGAACACCTTTTATAGCAACACACATGAGCATTATTTGAGTCTTATTTCTATCTTAAATATCTCATGTCCTCTTATTATGCGTATGATATTGGATTATTCCAGATCATCATTAATATGGCGTAATAAGAGCATTTTAACTGCTCTATCGCACTCTATAATATGAACGTGACTATAACGAAGTATACGATGGTAATTTATGGCGACATACGTGTCAGTAGTAGTAACATGCAGTAGACCTTAAGAGTACATGATGGTGTAAATATCCAGGAAGTATCAGCAGTACGTTAAGTCCTCCTCCGTTCCAAAGACCAGCTGTTGCTGAGACAAGACCACGAACCCCCCCCCCCCCCCCCCCCCCACCTTGTTTATGTGCTCACTGCTTTTTACAACCCTCTCATTGTCTTTGCCGCGTTATCTAAGAAGCGGCGAAAAGGCGGCGTTAAACTATCAACTGTAAACCGTAACGCGTAAACTCCCAGCATGCAGTCACGAGGTGGGCTCCGTGATGACAATACGCCCACCACGGCGGTCGACGACATGGATACATAAAACCCGCCATCTTCCCTCTTTGTGTTGCTTTTTATGATGCGCATCATTGTAGTTGCTATGTGAAGGACAAACATGCCGCCATATTAGCAGCTGGAGGAAATGAGCTTTCTATTGACCGCGGCGCAAAGTCCACATTGTTCCTCGGGAGGTTACGGCCGGAGTTTCCCGGCTTAATTAGCTGGAAAAGTGTAGCGCTTGGATTTTTTGCTTGTAGTCTGTGTCGTGTTCCATGTACTAAATTATGTTACTGTGTCCAACCTGTGGCCCACGGGTCATTTTCGGCACACGGTTTTCATGTGTTGGCCCTTAGCATTTAGTCTAAATAAATACAATTAATTATTGAGATGTATTATTAGTTATTAGTATTTGTTGCCTAAAAAAGTTAGTTTTCTACTACTAGAGGTTTACTGTAATGTTTGAGACACACAAGCACCAGACAGATTACCGGAATAACTGGCAGATTTGAATAATACAAAAACTCAACTCTGAACCCCCCCCCCCCATGTCACTTGAAAGGCGCCCGCCTACTTGTTTTCTACTAGGTGTCAGGAACTTTACTGTAATATTTGAGACACACAAGCACCAGACTTGATTACCATGCAAATGGCAGGTTTGATTAATACGAAAACTCAACTCTGAACCCCCCCCCCCCCCCCCCCCCATGTCACTTGATAGGCGCCCGCCTACATACGTTCAAAGTTAGTTTTCTACTAGGTGTCAGGAACTTTACTGTAATATTTGAGACACACAAGCACCAGACTTGATTACCGGAATAACTGGCAGATTTGAATAATACAAAAACTCAACTCTGAACCCCCCCCCCCCCCCCCCCACCCATGTCACTTGAAAGGCGCCCGCCTACTTGTTTTCTACTAGGTGTCAGGAACTGTACTGTAATATTTGAGACACACAAGCACCAGACTTGATTACCGGAACAACTGGCAGGTTTGAATAATACAAAAACTCAACTCTGGAACCCCCCCCCCCCCCCATGTCACTTGATAGGCGCCCGCCTACATACGTTCACTATAAACCACCTCACTCATTATTAGTTCCTTTTGTGTAATTCCTTCCGCTAGGGGGCACCCTAGCGGAAACGTTGTTGCAAATCGGCAGCCAAGAAAAATAAACACACAACATGGCGGACACGAGCGAAACCCAGAAGTTGAAAGATGCTCCGGGAGCCTGCAAGTCAAAACTGTGGGTACATTTCTGGTTTTCAGTACTGATGATGGAACAAAGCCGGAGAAGTACTTTGCGATGCGCAAGAACTGTTTCACAAAAGTGAAGTACACTTGGGAACACAACGCCACTTGCAGGGCCAACACCTAGCTGTTAGCATGTCTCCTGGGCCTGGCCGGACCAGCGTGGGGGGTTTACTTCAAGCAAACCCCCTGTTCAACTCCCCCAGGTCAAAGTTGATCAATGCCGGTATTTGTTTTTAAGGATCTGCGGCCATAACGCGTTGTCGAGAGCGGTTGGTTTCGCTTTATGATGCGCACTTTTGTTTACAGAAATCCTGTACTAAAATACTCTTGCAAAGAGTAACAAAGATTATTTTAAAGTAATAGGGCCAAATAAATAGTGGTATCGTAGATTGATTACCCGACCGATATATCGCTGTATCACCAGATCATCGTTATCATGGGCTTTGTATCGTATTGTATTGCAAGGTACCCACTCCTAATGTCCACCATATGTGTCACTATATTGGTTGATTCTAGTGTAAAGGTGAATATAGGGGTGTTATTTCATGTCCAGAGGGCTCTAATTTTAAAAATTTAATTTGAAGGTTATAAATTATCAGTTCCTTTCATAAAGTGTGTCACTATATTGGGTGATTCTAGTGTAAAGGTGAATATAGGGGTGTTATTTCATGGACAGAGGGCTCTAATAATGTTAAAAATGTATTTAGAAGGTTATAAATGATCATTTCCATTCATAAAGTGTGTCACTATATTGGGTGATCAAGGTGAATATAGGGGTGTTATTTCATGTACAGAGGGCTCTAATAATGTTAAAAATGTATTTAGAAGGTTATAAATGATCATTTCCATTCATAAAGTGTGTCACTATATTGGGTGATCAAGGTGAATATAGGGGTGTTATTTCATGTACAGAGGGCTCTAATAATGTTAAAAATGTATTTAGAAGGTTATAAATGATCAGTTCCATTCATAAAGTGTGTCACTATATTGGGTGATCAAGGTGAATATAGGGGTGTTATTTCATGTCCAGAGGGCTCTAATAATGTTAAAAATGTGTTTAGAAGGTTATAAATGATCAGTTCCATTCATAAAGTGTGTCACTATATTGGGTGATACTAGTGTCAATGTGAATATAGGGGTGTTATTTCATGTCCAGAAGGCTCTAATAATGTCAAAAATGTATTTAGAAGGTTATAAATGATCAGTTCCATTCATAAAGTGTGTCACTATATTGGGTGATACTAGTGTCAAGGTGAATATAGGGGTGTTATTTCATGTCCAGAGGGCTCTAATAATGTTAAAAATGTATTTAGAAGGTTATAAATGATCAGTTCCATTCATAAAGTGTGTCACTATATTGGGTGATACTAGTGTCAAGGTGAAGATAGGGGTGTTATTTCATGTCCAGAGGGCTCTAATAATGTTAAAAATGTATTTAGAAGGTTATGAATGATCAGTTCCATTCATAAAGTGTGTCACTATATTGGGTGGTACTAGTGTAAAGGTGACTATAGGGGTGTTATTTTATGTCCAGAGGGCTCTAATAATGTTAAAATGTATTTAGAAGGTTATAAATATTCATAAAGTGTGTCACTATATTGGGTGATACTAGTGTAAAGGTGCATATAGGGGTGTTATTTCATGTCCAGAGGGCTCTAATAATGTTAAAAATGTATTTAGGCTTTTATTTTGCAGGATACACTTGCAATAGATTATTGTTAGACACTCTGATTCTGCCCCGGTTGACCCAGCGAAGGTCTTCCACGGATGACGTGGTAATAAATAGCGGCAACTGCCAGGAGAGGGGTGGGAGGGGTTTTGTTATTAATAAGGCTGCACATTCTGACCACTCGCTGACCCGCTGACCTCGCTCTACATCACAGCGTCGCTGCTAATCAAAACCCGGGCTTGAACTGCTTCACTCCAATTGTGTTCTCTTAATGACTTGAATATTCTAACTGTGTTTATGGCGGCCCCGTGGACCCCTGCTTTTCGCTCATGCCGGGCCTCTGCATTGGCATGGAGGGTTGAATATGACAAGGGGATTGCATGCTCTGTTGCAAGCACTCGCATGCGGTTGTACATGCGGCTCACAACGGCGGCATCAAACACACTTTGCTGCTCAATCTTAGTAACTGAAAGTGGCAAAAGCAAGCGACTTTTGCTGGTCTTGTGGAGTACTTTGGCGAGATAATTGTCTTTCCTACAGTCAAGCATGTCTGGGGCTGCATGAGTGCCGCTGGTACTGAATGGAGCTGCGGTTCATTGAGGGCAAACATGAATTCAGAAATGTACTGTGATGTTGTGAAGCAGAGCATGATCACATTCCCTTTTTTGAGTTTATTGATGTCTAACACCATGCAGCATGTCTGGGACTGCATGAGTGCCGCTGGCCGTGAATGGAGCGTCTTCCTGACAGCATTCACACATCAAATACACTTTGCTGCTCAACCTTAGCCACCTAAATCGGCAAAACTAGCAACTTTTGTCTCGTCTTTTGGCGAGATATTTGTGTTTTCCTACAATCAAGCGCGTCTAGCGCTGCATGAGTGCTGCTGGCACTGAAGAGAGCTGCGGTTCATTGAGGGCAAACATGAGACTAGCGACTTTTGTCTCGTCTTTTGGCGAGATATTTGTGTTTTTCTACAATCAAGCATGTCTAGGGCTGCATGAGTGCCGCTGGCACTGAAGAGAGCTGCGGTTCATTGAGGGCAAACCCAAAAATAGCGACTTTTGTCTTGTCTTTTGGTGAGATATTTGTGTTTTCCTACAGCCAAGCGTGTCTCGGTCTGCATGAGTGCCGCTGGCACTAAAGAGAGCTGTGGTTCATTGACTTTTGTCTTGTCTTTTGGCGAGATATTTGTGTTTTCCTACAGTCAAGTGTGTCTAGGGCTGCATGAGTGCCGCTGGCACTAAAGAGAGCTGCGGTTCATTGACTGTTGTCTTGTTTTTTGGCGAGATATTGGTGTTTTCCTACAGTCAAGCTTGTCTCGGGCTGCATGAGTGCTGCTAGAAAATGGGGAAGCTGTGGTTCATTGAGGGCAAACACAAAACTGGTGTTTTTTGTCTTGTCTTTTGGCGAGATGTTTGTTTTCCTATAGGCAAGCGTGTCTCGGGCTGCATGAGTGCCGCTGGCACTGAAGAGAGCTGCGGTTCATTGACTTTTGTCTTGTCTTTTGGCGAGATATTTGTGTTTTTCCTACAGTCAAGCGTGTCTCGGGCTGCATGAGTGCTGCTGGCAAATGGGGGAGCTGTGGTTCATTGACTTTTGTCTTGTCATTTGGTGAGATATTTGTGTTTTCCTACAGTCAAGCGTGTCTCAGGCTGCATGAGTGCTGCTGGCAAATGGGGGAGCTGTGGTTCATTGAGGACAAACACAAAACTAGCAACTATTGTCTTGTCTTTTGGTGAGATATTTGTGTTTTCCTACAGTCAAGCGTGTCTCGGGCTGCATGAGTGCTGCTGGCAAATGGGGGAGCTGTGGTTCATTGACTTTTGTCTAGTCTATTGGCGAGATATTTGTGTTTTCCTACAGTCAAGCGTGTCTAGGGCTGCATGAGTGCCGCTGGCACTAAAGAGGGCTGCGGTTCATTGACTTTTGTCTTGTCTTTTGGCGAGATATTTGTGTTTTCCTACAGTCAAGCGTGTCTAGGGCTGCATGAGTGCCGCTGGCACTAAAGAGGGCTGCGGTTCATTGACTTTTGTCTTGTCTTTTGGCGAGATATTTGTGTTTTCCTACAGTCAAGCGTGTCTAGGGCTGCATGAGTGCCGCTGGAAAATGGGGAAGCTGTGGTTCATTGAGGGCAAACACAAAACTAGCGACTTTTGTCTTGTCTTTTGGCGAGATATTTGTGTTTTCCTACAGTCAAGCGTGTCTCGGGCTGCATGAGTGCTGCTGGCAAATGGGGGAGCTGTGGTTCATTGACTTTTGTCTAGTCTATTGGCGAGATATTTGTGTTTTCCTACAGTCAAGCGTGTCTAGGGCTGCATGAGTGCCGCTGGCACTAAAGAGGGCTGCGGTTCATTGACTTTTGTCTTGTCTTTTGGCGAGATATTTGTGTTTTCCTACAGTCAAGCGTGTCTAGGGCTGCATGAGTGCCGCTGGCACTAAAGAGGGCTGCGGTTCATTGACTTTTGTCTTGTCTTTTGGCGAGATATTTGTGTTTCCCTACAGTCAAGCGTGTCTAGGGCTGCACGAGTGCTGCTGGCAAATGGGGGAGCTGTGGTTCATTGAGGGCAAACACAAAACTAGCGACTTTTGTCTTGTCTTTTGGCGAGATGTTTGTTTTCCTACAGGCAAGCGTGTCTCTGGCTGCATAAGTGCCGCTGGCACCGAAGAGAGCTGCGGTTCATTGACTTTTGTCTTGTCTTTTGGCGAGATATTGGTGTTTTCCTACAGTCAAGCGTGTCCAGGGCTGCATGAGTGCTGCTGGCAAATGGGGGAGCTGTGGTTGCACTGTGACATATAGTGATGTAAATATATATAGTAAATGATAACTACTCCAAACACCTCCAACATGATGAAGACGTTTTGCACATTTTTTCTCACTTGCCAAAAAAAGGTCCTAATTAAAAGCGGCCATTTTGTAAAGGTTGAAGAAGTAACAAAGTACTTATTTAGCGTTCTCTTCCATCCAGGTCGCAGCGTGACGCCACCACCCTCACAACGTCTGAATCCGGCCAAGAGCACCGATGACCTTTTCTTTCCTTCTCCTCCCCTTTCTGGAGACGCCCTCCCTCAGTCCCGCCTCCGCGTCTTTGACCCTTCTCGCCTTCCTTATTGCTGAACGGCGCTAAAGAGAGCACAGTAGCTGGCAGAGGATGAAGCCGGTCTGCCTGCCAGAACCAGACAGAGGACAGACCATACAAAAGGACTGCTGAAGTGGACAGAAAAAGGGAGGACCGCAACGTTCCAAGATGCCACAGCGAGGAAAACACCGGCGCTTGACTTGAGCGCCATGAGCTAGGACAGCGTGGACAAACTTTTTTTTTTTTGGGGGGGGGGGGGGGAATCTTTTCACACTGCCTCATCTGGCCTTGGCGGAGGCTCCGTGCGATGCCTGAGTGAAAAGCGTGAGCCATGCCGGCCAAGGGGAAATACTTGTTGAACGACCAGGAGCTGAAGAATGAGGCTTTGTACCGCAAGTTCTCCTGCATCAGCCAATACCAGCCGCTGGTGCTGCTGCTGGGCCTCTCCATGCTGTCCTGTGGGGTTCTCCTCATTCTCTTCTTCGCTCTACGGCTGGTGAGTCTCCACACTGCTGCATGCTTGGGATGATGATGTGTGGGGTTTTTTTTTTTTTTGTCAATGTGCCACAGAGCAAGGCACCTACAGCTAATCGAACATATACTATAATAACATAACACTGTCATAACACTGTCATAACACTGTCATAACACTGTCATAACACTGTCATAACACTGTCATAACACTGTCATAACACTGTCATAACACTGTCATAACACTGTCATAACACTGTAAATAACATTTAAATCAAGCAATTGGAATATAACCCATAAATAATCAACCAGGTATTTATGTTTTATAAGAAAAAAATAAACAGTAAATGTAAAAAAAACAACATTCCATTGAAATTATTTAACATATATTTTATGTTAAATACCCAGGTATTTATGTTTTATAAGAAAAAAAATAAACAGTAAAAAAAAACATTCCAATGAAATTATTTAACATAAAATATGTTACATAATTTTAATATAGATTTTTCATTAAATAAATGATTTTTTTTTATTAAATCAAGCAATTGGAATATAACCCATAAAAAATCACCCAGGTATTTATGTTTTATAAGAAAAAAATGAACAGTAAATGTAAAAAAAAAACATTCCAATGAAATTATTTAACATAAAATATATGTTAAATAATTTTAATATAGATTTTTTTATTAAATAAATGTTAAAATTTTTATTAAATCAAGCAATTGGAATATAA
The DNA here is from genome assembly GCF_030265055.1 of Doryrhamphus excisus. NCBI lineage: Eukaryota > Metazoa > Chordata > Actinopteri > Syngnathiformes > Syngnathidae > Doryrhamphus > Doryrhamphus excisus. The sequence continues at coordinate 1,967,437 of NC_080477.1, forward strand.
CCCATAAAAAATCACTCAAGTATTTATGTTTTATAAGAAAAAAAAACAGTAAATGTAAAAAAAAAACATTCCAATGAAATTATTTAACATAAAATATATGTTAAATAATTTTAATATAGATTTTTTTATTAAATAAATTATTATTTAATTTTTTATTAAATCAAGCAATTGGAATATAACCCATAAAAAAATCACCCAGGCATTTGTGTTTTATAAGAAAAAAATAAACAGTAAATGTAAAAAAAACCATTCCAATGAAATTATTTAACATAAAATATATGTTAAATAATTTTAATATAGATTTTTTTATTAAATAAATGTTAAAATTTTTATTAAATCAAGCAATTGGAATATAACCCATAAAAAATCACTCAAGTATTTATGTTTTATAAGAAAAAAATAAACAGTAAATGTAAAAAAAAACATTCCAATGAAATTATTTAACATATATTTTATGTTAAATAATTTCATTGGAATGTTTGAAATTAAATGAAATTATTTAACATATATTTTATGTTAAATAATTTCATTGGGTTTTTTTTCATCTGGAATCACCCAGGTATTTATGTTTTATAAGAAAAAATCAACAGTAAATGTAAAACCAAAACATTCCAATTGAATTATTTAACATATATTTTTTCATGTAAAATAATTTCATTGGAATTATTTAACATACATTTTATGTTAAATAATTTCACTGGAATGTTTTTGGTTTTACATTCACTGTTTATTTTTTCTTATAAAACAAATACCTGGGTGATTTTATGTTAAAAAATTTCATTGGAATTATTCAACATACATTTTATGTTAAATAATTTCACTGGAATGTTTTTTTTTTACATTTACTGTTTATTTTTTTCTTATAAAACATAAATACCTGGGTATAAAATATTTAACATATATTTTATGTTAAATAATTTCATAGGAATTTTTTTTTAATTACTGTTTATTTTTTTCTTATAAAACATAAATACCTGGGTGATTTTTAATGTTATATTCCAATTGCTTGATTAAATTAAATTAAAATGATTTAAAAATATTAATTATTATTACTTTATTAAAAATATTAAAAAATTAAATAATTATTTATTAAATTAAAAAAATCAATATTAAAAATTTGTTTTCAATATTATAAATATTTTAATAAGATTTTCTTAAACTATATCAACCATATTGATATCAATAGTGAAAAATATTAACATGCTACTTTTTATTCGCACTTAAACCACACATTTTTACAGAATAAAAATGATTTAATCATCTGTTATTTAATAATGTAATAAAGTCACCTTAAAAGGGGGCTTCATGCTCTAAGACCCTCCAGATATTGTTTAGTACCACGTCCATCCACAGCATGCAAAGGTATTTTCTATTTGTGGCCCGACTGACCATGAGTGTCCCATACCGTCATTCCTGACCTGGCCTTCCCTCATCCCGATACAGATTCCGAACGTCTTTGCGGCTTGGTTCTGGTCAGCATCCGGTATATCAGGATAATGTCGCCATATTCATGTAGCATCAGCTCCCATTCATATTCATAAAGGAGAATTGTTCTTTTTTTCTCCTTTCCTGCCTGTCTTGTCAAATCGCTCAGCTCGACAAAGTGCTGGAGTCTGGATGTGTCTTTTTTTTTTTAAAGGCTGCCATGGTAACCAGAGAGCTCCACATACAATGCAGTGATGGCCTTCCCCAGGCAAAGACCTATAAACACTGACTTCACGCTTTCTTTTCACTCCTTATTTTGACCCCCCCCCACCCCCCCACCACCACCACGACACAAAGACACATATTTTTGAATTTTTTTTCACGAGTAGCCATTTTTGTGACGTGAAATCAGTAGAACTGCAAAATGCAAGTATTGGAAGTCCTTAAACGATATATACATGCATACATATACCATACATGCTTGTTGTTTCAGCGGCTATTACAACATTGGTTGTGTTGCTGCTGTGTTGTGCGGTATGAGATACAATAAGAGCTACCTTTCTTTCCTCATGCACTCTAAGTTTTTATTTATGTATTTATTTTATATGTATGTATATAGATTTATCATGCACATTTTAAATTACTTTTTTGTTATTTGATTTTATTATGATTTTTAATTTTTTATACGTATGTCCATAAAATTACTACAATATAGATTTATAATGTTTTTTTTCTTCTTTATTTTTGTACAGTTATTTATTTGAACATTTTAGTAACTGAATTTTTTTTTGGTAAATTAATTACCAAGGAAAGTGAATGAGTGAAGTAAAAAAAAAATCCTCCCAAATATTATATTTTTATCATTTTTATTTTTTAATTTTTAATTTTTTTAATTTTTTTGTTTTTTTATAATTGTTTTTATTAATGAATAAATTTTTTATTGATTATTTATAAAATTATTATTACTTTATAATTTAAATTAATTCATACTAATACAATTATTTTAATATATCATTAAAATGTATAATTAAAATTATTAATTGTTGTTAATCATTATAACAGTAAATAAATCATTTTTATCATCATATTTAATACAATATTTATTTAAATTGTAGCATTTTCCCCCCAAAAAAATTATAGTCAAAATTGACAATGTCAATTTAATGTCCGGGTTCTTTGATTGGATTCCATGATTTATTAATTGTTTTTATTAATGAATTAATGTTTGTATAGATTATTTAAAAAATATTATGAAATTATAATTTAAATTAAATTAATTCATACTAATACATTAATTTTAATGTATAATTATAATTATTGTTGTTAATAATTATAACTGTAAATAAATAATTTTTATTATCAAATGTAATACAATATTTATTTAAATTGTAGCATTTTCCGAAAAAAAATTTTATAGTCAAAATTGACAAAGTCAATTTAATGTTCGGGTTCTTTGTTTGGATTCCATGATGCACCACAAGAAAGTCAACATTTTTTTCTGTATTCTTGAATCGCATTCATCACTTCCTGTCTCTGTACCAAAGATTTTATGCTACATGTACTACGTTTATGTACTGCATCGTAAACAATTGCAGGATACTTGGAGTAATAACAATATGTACTTTATTTCCTTTTACCTCACGGTATGTATCAGAGTGCGGAAGAGCACTGCGCCTTTGTGAGCGTGGTGAGCGGCAGCTTCTGCGTGTTCCTCGCCGTCTTCGTGCTGGTTTGCACCGAGATGCTCTCCCAGCGATGGAGACGTCTGCTGGGTCTGCTGGTGTGGGCCACACACCTCACCATGGGCTACACCTTCATCTTCAGCGGGCCCGTCATCCTGCCGTGGGACCAGGTAGGCCGCCTAACGCCGCCCCTCGGGGTTCATTTCTTATGTAAATGAACCGTTTCTAAATTTTTTTTTTTGTCTTTCCAGGTGCCTTTCTTCCTCTTCATCATCTTCACGGTGTACACCATGCTGCCGTTCCCGTGGTGGTACGCTGTGGCGTTGAGCGTCATCTCCTCGCTGTCCCACATTGTGGTCCTCACGCTGCATCTCACCGTTTACAGCAGCGCACCGACTCCTTATCTTGCTAACCAGGTGACATCCCGAAAAAAAAATATTATAATTTTTATGAACATTCACCAAACACGTACATTATTTCATCTTATCTTCATAAAACACAATACGATAGGAATGAAGCTTTAGAGTAGTCAGTGTACGGCTTGCCATGCAGTCCACTTTCCCCAAGAATCCCATTGCTTCATAATGTCACATGTCAGAATTCAGATTGAGAGTTCCTATCACTGAACCGCAGCTCTCCAGTTAATGGCAGCACTCGATATCATCTCCATTGTGACCCTTAGCCATCAATGACATTTAACTGATGAAGTTTGTCACTGTTGTTGTTATGGGAATTGTTGTTGTTCTCTCTCTCTCTCAACTCCCCCCCCAACCCTCTACCCCAGTTTCTCTTCTTCTTCTTCTTCCTTTTTTTAATTTAATTTTAATTTTAATTTTAATTTTAATTTTAATTTTAATTTTAATTTTAATTTTAATTTTAAATTTAAATTTAAATTTAAATTTAAATTTAAATTTAAATTTAAATTTAAATTTAAATTTAAATTTAAATTTAAATTTAAATTTAAATTTAAATTTAAATTCTTTTCCTTTCCTTTCCTTTCCTTTCCTTTCTTTTCCTTTTTTTTCTTTTTTTTTCTTTTTTTCCTTTTCCTTTTCCTTTTCCTTTTCTCTTTTCCTTTTCTCTTTTCTTTTCTTTTCTTTTCTTTTCTTTTCTTTTCTTTTCTTTTCTTTTCTTTTCTTTTCTTTTCTTTTCTTTTCTTTTCTTTTCTTTTCTTTTCTTTTCTTTTCTTTTCATTTTATTTTATTTTATTTTATTTTATTTTATTTTATTTTATTACAAAAAAACGTAATTTATATTAGGAAAGCAGGAAGTGAACAAATGTAACAATTACTGATTGTAAAAGTACCAGATGGAGGGGTAGGATTTAATAAGCTTTGCTTCTTCCTACTCCTTTTGGACATGTGGAACTGGGAACTGATTATGGGATGCACTCAATTGTAATCTGATGCATGTTCAAAGGAAATTAAACCATTACCATTACCATTACATTTGTTCACTTCCTGCTTTCCTAATATAGTTTAACACTAACACATCTAACACGTCTCCGATGTGTCTTGTTTTGGTAGCTGCTGTCCAACGCGGTGGTCTTTCTGTGCGGTAGCGTAGTGGGAGCCTTCCATAAGGTCCTCATGGAGAAAACCCTCAGACAGACCTTCCAGGACACGCTAAGATGTCTTAGCATGCGCATGAAGCTGGAAATCGAGAAGAGACAACAGGTGAGCGTCATTTAGTCATCATTAGTGTCAATTTGTACGTCACGACAGCTCATGGGGGCCATTTTGTGTCAATCAGTTTTTTTTTTTTTTTTTTTACTACGCTATTTTGGCTGTGGTGTTCTAATTTTGATTCCAATTTTAGCATAAAGGAATACAATCCTTTATGATTATATTTCTTATTTTTATTTGTCCACCAGATGGCAGCATGTTTTCCCATTTAAAGCATGCAGAAAAATGTTCTTCAAAGGCGTCTTAGAGGGGTACACTTAGAGAGGGTGCTGGAGCCTATCCCAGCTGTCTTGGGGCGAGAGAGGCGGGCTACACCCTGGACTGGTGGCCAGCCAATCACAGGGCACATATAGACAAACAACCATTCACACTCACATTCATACCTATGGACAATTTGGAGTGGCTAATTAACCTAGCATGTTTTTGGAATGTGGGAGGAAACCGGAGTACCCGGAGAAAACCCACGCATGCACGGGGAGAACATGCAAACTCCACACAGATATCCGAGGGTGGAATCGAACTCGGGTCTCCTAGCTATGAGGTCTGCGCGCTAACCACTCAACTGCCGTGCAGCCCTTTTTTGTTATTATTATTATTATTATTCAATCATTGATTCATTTTCTACTGCTTATCCTTGCGGGGGTGCTGGAGCCTATCCCAGCTGTCTTCGGGCGAGAGAGGCGGGGTACACCCTGGACTGGTGGCCAGCCAATCACAGGGCACATATAGACAAACAACCATTCACACTCACATTCATACCTATGGACAATTTGGAGTCGCTAATTAACCTAGCATGTTTTTGGAAACATGCACGAGGAGAACATGCAAACTCCACGCAGAGATGGCCGAGGGTGGGATTGAACCCTGGTCTCCTAACTGTGAGGTATGCGAGCTAACCACTTGTCCACCGTGCATCCCTTTTTTGTTATTATTATTATTATTCATTCATTCATTTTCTACCGCTTATCCTCACGAGGGTCACGGGGGAATGCTGGAGCCTATCCCAGCTGTCTTCAGGCGAGAGAGGCGGGGTACACCCTGGACTGGTGGCCAGCCAATCACAGGGCACATATAGACAAACAACCATTCACACTCACATTCATACCTATGGACAATTTGGAGTCGCTAATTAACCTAGCATGTTTTTTTTTTAAATGTGGGAGGAAACCGGAGTACCCGGAGAAAACCCACGCATGCACGGGGAGAACATGCAAACTCCACACAGCGGGTGGAATCGAACTCGTGTCTCCTAGCTGCGAGGCCTGCGTACTAACTAACTCATCCACAATGCAATCTAATTAAGTAAAAAACAAAGTTATGTAAATACACCGGGCTTTAAATGGTTAATAGATTGACTCACAAACAAAATAGAAATATGAATATATAATATTTCAACAGCAGTTTTTGGGAAGTGGTCATTTTTGTTGTGAGTATGTTTATCATTTCAAGCGCTTTACAGGAAAAAAAAGGGTGAAATGATTAAATAACATGTGACATGTGATCATCAACCAGTAAAACTCAGCTTCACCGTATTTGGTCTTGACTCCTTGAGGGTGAAGTTTGACACGGTCAAAGTGTAAACCTTGCGATGCACCACAGAAATGGACCTCGGTGCCGTGTCCGCTTTTAAGTTCACTTCAGCTAAAATGTTAGCGCTACGCGGAACAAAGGCACGAACCGGTGTTAAAATAACAAATAAATATGGAAAACAAAATGTATTGATAGTGTTAATAACTCTTTAAAAGTATATTTTAGAAGCATTTGGTGAAATCGCAGCTGGTAAAAAAAAAAAAAAAAAAAAACTGAATATAAAAATTGACTGCCGTTTTGTTTTGAAATGTTTGAGTTATGTCATGTTATCTGTTAGGAAGGCCGCCCAATCAAATTCTAGTATTATGCAAATGTTCTTTACTGTGTAGCCTTTGGTCCCATAATAAAAAATGCCAGCTCACCGCGACAGTCGGTCACAAGTCACAAGTCGGCCCTCATTTTTGACTGCTTTGTGTTTTCATTCATCCTGACGATCGAATACGTGACAGCAGATAAATGAAGTAAAGCGTTTTTTTACGGTGAGTGATTTGTTTCATTCTGAAAGCTTTCGTCTTAGGCCTGACTCTCTGACTCTTGCTGACTGACGTCCATCATGGATGCTTTTTTTTTCACCGTCTGCATCCCGCAATTTTCCCTCCCGTGCATCTGTGCGTTTTTTTTATTTTTATTTTTTTCCTTCACATTTCATTCCTTTGAGCGCCAACTACTACGACGAGCGTGGGATTTAATCATGCTGTGTTTGCTGACAGGTGTGTGTGTGTGTGTGTGTGTGTGTGTGTGTGTGTGTGTGTGTGTCGCCTAGCAAGAAGGACAAATGCCTTGTGTGTTTAATTTGGAAGTGAAGAAGGAGAGTCTATGTACAGACGGAGGCACACAACAGATAAAATACGAGCATGGAAGGATTTAAGGCTCAATGTCCTGCAAATGGGACACATTTATATATGTGTCTCGGCAGGGTAATTGTGTCCGTCGTCCTTTTTTTAAAAACGACAAAAAACAAACCGAAAAAGGCAAAGTTGAGGTGTCACGGACAAAGGCTATTGGCAGTGTAGTAGTTCACATAGCTAAATTGTTAAATAAATCAGTGGTATAGATATGTAAGTGAAGGCCATTTTAATTTAATTTATTTATTATTATTAAAATTATTATTATATTATTTAATTAAATTTATTTAATATATATTAAATATAATATATATTTAATATTTTATTATTTTATTTGATATAATTTTGATCGTAAAAATGATAATTTTTCAAGTGTTTTTTTTTTTTTTTTTACATTTTTACCTTTTGCAGCCATGTGTCTGTTTGTTTGTGTTCAAAAATTCTGAATGGATCTTTACTGAAATTCCCAGGAATTGTCAGGGATGACATATGCAAGAACTGATTAAAGTTCGCTCCGGAGTATAAGTCGCAGGAACAGCCAACCTATGAAAAAAAGTGTGACTCATAGTCCGGAAAATCCGGTAACTTTGCGGGAATTGGCGGAGATAGACCCTTAAAACAGCAATGGACTCTTGTTATATAGAGGATCTTTGACTAGGGTTTTTTCAGTTTATCCTTAAAAACGACAGCAGGCTACTGTCATTTAGAGGATCTTTGACTAGCAGTTTTTGCAGGAAGTTTCTAAAAATAGACCGGTTGTGAAAGGGTTTTTAATAGACCCTTAAAACAGCAATGGACTCTTGTTATTTAGATGATTTTGACTGTTTTTTTTTTTCAGTTTATCCTTAAAAATGACAGCAGGCTACAGTCATTTAGAGGATCTTTGACTCGCAGTTTTTGCAGGATGTTTCTAAAAAATAGACCGGTTTTGATTTTTTGAAAGGGTTTTTAATAGACCCTTAAAACAGCAATGGACTCTTGTTATATAGAGGATCTTTGACTAGCAGTTTTTGCAGTAGGTTTCTAAACATAGACCGGTTTTGAAAGGATTTTTAATAGACCCTTAAAACAGCAATGGACTCTTGTTATATAGATGATTTTGACTCAGGTTTTTTTCAGTTTATCCTTAAAAACGACAGCAGGCTACTGTCATTTAGAGGATCTTTGACTAGCAGTTTTTGCAGGAGGTTTCTAAAAATAGACTGTTTTTTATTTTTTTTAAGGGTTTTTAATAGATGCTTAAAACAGCAATGGACTCTTGTTATATAGTTGATTTTGACTCAGGTTTTTTTCAGTTTATCCTTAAAAACGACAGCAGGCTACTGTCATTTAGAGGATCTTTGACTAGCAGTTTTTGCAGGAGGTTTCTAAAAATAGACCGGTTTTGATTTTTTTAAAGGGTTTTTAATAGACGCTTAAAACAGCAATGGACTCTTGTTATATAGAGGATCTTTGACTAGCAGTTTTTGCAGTAGGTTTCTAAACATAGACCGGTTTTGAAAGGGTTTTTAATAGACCCTTAAAACAGCAATGGACTCTTGTTATATAGATGATCTTTTACTCAGGTTTTTTTTCCGTTTATCCTTAAAAACGACAGCAGGCTACTGTCATTTAGAGGATCTTTGACTAGCAGTTTTTGCAGGAGGTTTCTGAGCACTGCAGTATAAGTGGCATTTTTTGCGGGTAATTTATTTTCCAAACTACTTGACCAAAACAGACATTAGGTCCAAGTTCTACCAATAAAAGAATAGAGAACAGGCTGAATAGGTGTAAGATATGCTAACACAATGCTTATTCAGCTACACAAAAAATAAACATGAACACAAAAGGTGTCCAGTGTTTATGGAACATAAACACTTTTTTCATTTATAAGTCGCTCTGGAGTATAAGTCGCAGGAACAGCCAACCTAGGAAAAAAAGTGTGACTTATAGTCCGGAAAATATGGTAACTTCATAAAATATGCTTAGAGCAAAAAAAATAAATAAATGCAGGACTGGTTCTACAAAATATCAAAGACTGATAAAAAAAATTTTGGATTATTATTTTGGTGTAATACGGGGTAGGGGGGGCATGGTGCTTGGAATTAATTTCGTTCATTCAGTTATATTTCTTTACAGATAAATGTCAAGGTTTAGCTATAGAACATGTTTTCCAAAACTGCAGTATTGCTACTGGTTTTGTTACGTACTGACCTTGTGTAAACATTACTAAAGTGATGAATAAAATTCAATTATGAACACCTCCATTCCTGGAAGGTTTTAAAAGGTGGATATATAAAAAAAAAAGTTTGATTCATTGATGATGAAATTGCAAGCTGCATAAAAAAAAGCATCATTTCCAAGATGGGCCAATTAATAGTTTATGTGTCGTTGCCTGCAGGAGAACTTGCTGCAGTCCGTGCTGCCCGTCTACATCTCCATGAAGATGAAGCTGACCATCATGGAGCGCCTGCAAGACTGCAAGGACAAAGAGGAGCAGCAACGCCTGGTCAAAGACAACAACTTCCACAGCCTTTATGTCAAAAGGCATGAAAACGTCAGGTATGAACACAATGACAAGGTTAGCTAGGCTAGCATAGCTACATATTTGAGCCACAGTGCTAACTTTACGCTCACTGGGACATCGACATCAAATGTGGTTTTTACTGAAGACCAAAACAATATCATCAAACTTACCATTCACGGGCAGAGCTTTAATTTAAGATGTGTAGCGAAGCCTGCTTTTACTTGTAATTCTGTATTTTCTGGACTATAAGTCACACAAGGCCAAAAATGCATGATTAGGTAGAAAAAAACATACATAAGTCGCACTGGAGTATAAGTCGCACAAGGCCAAAAATCCATAATTAGGTAGAAAAAAAACATACATAAGTCGCACTGGAGTACAAGTCGCACAAGGCCAAAAATGCATAATTAGGTCGAAAAAAAAACATACATAAGTCGCACCGGAGTATAAGTCGCACAAGGCCAAAAATGCATAATCAGGTAGAAAAAACATACATAAGTCGCACTGGAGTATAAGTTGCACAAGGCCAAAAATGCATAATTAGGTCGAAAAAAAACATACATAAGTCGCACAAGGCCAGAAATACATAATCAGGTAGAAAAAAACATACATAAGTCGCACTGGAATATAAGTTGCACAAGGCCAAAAATCCATAATTAGGTTGAAAAAAAACATACATAAGTCGCACTAAAGTATAAGTCGCACAAGGCCAAAAATGCATAATTAGGTGGAAAAAAAACATACATAAGTTGCACAAGGCCAAAAATACATAATTAGTTAAAAAAAAAACATACATAAGTCCCACTGGAGTAAAAGTCGCACAAGGCCAAAAATGCATAATTAGGTCGAAAAAAAAACATACATAAGTCACACAAGGCCAGAAATACATAATCAGGTAGAAAAAAACATACATAAGTCGCACTGGATTTTAAGTCGCACAAGGCCAAAAATGCATATTTAGGTAGAAAAAAACATACATAAGTTGCACTGGAGTATAAGTCACACAAGGCCAAAAATGCATAATTAGGTAGAAAAAAACATACATAAGTCACACTGGAGTATTAGTCGCATTTTTTTCGGGTAATTTATTTTCCAAACTACTTGACCAAACCAGACATTACGTCCGGAAAATACGGTATATATACACCGTATTTTCTGGACTATAAGTCGCTCTGAGTATAAGTAACACATGGCCAAAAATGCATAATTAGGTAGAAAAAAAACATACATAAGTCGCACTGGAGTATAAGTTGCAGGAACAGCCAACCTATGAAAAAAAGTGTGACTTAGTCCGGAAAATACGGTAATTCCTTGGTTTACCGTGAATGCAACACAACACAACACAACTCCTCATTAGTCTTCCTTCATTAAACTGTGCTAGCCTAGCTAGCCTAGCTAGAGTAATACGCTAGTTCGCAGAGCTCCAGGCTTTTAAGACGTGTCGCGAAGCCTGGATTGTTATTTCTTTTTCATATACCCAGGGTGGTTTTTCCTTCCTCTACGGCAGGGGTGGGCAAACTACGGCCCGGGGGCCACATCCGACCCGCCAAGTGTTTCAATATGGCCCGTCTGTTTTTTCCAAATATTTCATTTGAACTCAACATACAACCTGGCATCGTGGCTTGGGCCAATTTTTTGATGGTTGAGGTAGCTGCTTTATCAATTTCGTTATTTGATGTGGTCTGTTGTTTACAAAATGCTCCTGTAAAAAGGGACACAAGCACATAATAATAATAATAATAACAACAATAATAATAATAATAATAATAATAATAATAATAATAATAATAATAATAATAATAATAATGTCAATAATGATAATAATACTACTATTATATTAATATTGTTGTTAATAATATTAATATAATAATGGTAGTAATATTATTATTATAACAAAATAATAATAATAATATAATAACATTACTATAACTAATAATAATAATAATTCTAATAAATAATAATAATAATAATAATACATTGAGAAACACACTTTACATCAAATAAATGATTTCAAAGTGCACATATAGCAGATTGCATGACACTTTTACATGTAAAATATGTGTAAAAATATAGGTGTAAAAATGGACTGTTACGTGTAAAATACTACATAATCCCCCCCATCAATTTTGTTAAATTAATGCGGCCCGCGAGTCAAAAAGTTTGCCCTCCCCTGCTCTACGGACACAAATGTCATAAAAACGTCACGTTCGCATAGCAGGGTAACAATATTTGCGATGTTACTTTAAGTTTCATCATTTCCTTGACAGCGCGTATGGATCATCCACTTTATGAAATGGAGCCATAAAGCATATTTCCACTGGTCATAATGATGGATTAGTGTGTCCGCTTTCAGTGACCCACTTCCTGCTTTTATGACAAGTCAATCAGCTCGGTCGGATAAATACGACCAAGATATGGAATGATAGAATGATAGAAATGTACGTCTACTGGTTTATTATGTTTTTCATAAAAGGCGTCTCCGGTGACTGACAGTCGGCTCAGGTGTTTAGTTTGACAAGAAGGCATCAGTCATGTTGACTCCCAGCGAGAAGGACTGACCTCGCCCTGTCATTATCACAGCACAAGCAGCCATTGTGGCTCGCAGGCGCGTCTGCCAAGGAGCTGGTGTTATTGTATCGCCCTAAAGCAGGCCACCCTGATACATTTTCAAATATTTATAATCTTCTCTTTTTCGACTGGATTATTTAAAAAAAACACAAATCATTATTGTAATGCAGTTGGTCCTTAAATGGGAAAGCACTCCTGTAATATAAAGGATCATTGACTAGGGTTTTTTTCAGTTTATCCTTAAAACCGACAGCAGGCTACTGTCATTTAGAGGATCTTTGACTAGCAGTTTTTGCAGGAGGTTTCTAAAAATAGACCGGTTTTGATTTTTTTGAAGGGTTTTTAATAGACCCTTAAAACAGCAATGGACTCTTGTTATATAGAGGATCTTTGACAAGGGTTTTTGCAGTAGGTTTTTAATCACACCAAAGCACTCCAATTATATAGAGGATCTTCGACAAGGGTTTTTGTAGTCTGCCCTTAGAACAACAAAGCACTCTTGTTAAATAGAGGATCTTTGACTACGTTTTTTGCAGGCGGTCCTTAAAACAGCGGAACACCCTTGCCCTATAGAGGATCTTTGACTCGTGTTTTTTGCAGTCGGTCTTTAATAACAGCAAAGCACTCCTGTTATATAGAGGATCTTTGACTCGTGCTTTTTGCAGTCGGTCCTTAAAACAGCAAAGCACTCCTGTTATATAGAGGATCTTTGACTCTAGCTTTTGCAGTCGGTCTTTAATAACAGCAAAGCTCCTGTTATATAGAGGATCTTTGACTCTAGCTTTTGCAGTCGGTCCTTAAAACAGCAAAGCTCCTGTTATATAGAGGATCTTTGACTTGTGCTTTTTGCAGTCGGTCCTTAAAACAGCAAAGCACTTCTGTTATATAGAGGATCTTTGACTCATGCTTTTGCAGTTGATCCTTAATAACAGCAAAGCCATCATGTTATATAGAGGATCTTTGAGCTTTCATTTTTGCAGTAGGTCCTAAAAGTAGCATAGTGATCGTCTGTCGTCCAGCAAGACTAAATGTGAGGTTTCTTTCTTTCAGTATTTTGTACGCAGACATCGTTGGCTTCACTCGCCTGGCCAGCGACTGTTCTCCCAAGGAGTTGGTGATTATGCTCAACGAATTGTTTGGAAGGTTTGACCAGATTGCGAAGGTCAGTCATGGTTTGTACGAAGCTCCTACGTTACGTTCAGGCATTTGTCGATGACAGACGTTCTTTTTGTGTCTCGCTGCCTCCTTTAGGAGAACGAGTGCATGAGGATCAAGATCCTGGGCGACTGCTACTACTGCGTGTCAGGTCTGCCGGTCTCTCTGCCCAAACACGCCAAGAACTGTGTCAAGATGGGCCTGGACATGTGTGAAGCCATCAAGTGAGTCCATGTCGCCTTTTTCATATGTTGGAGAAGCAAACATCCAAAACAACCGTCAAGCGTGGTCGCTCATCTCCGGCAGGCAGGTTCGGGAGGCCACAGGCGTGGACATCAACATGAGAGTCGGCGTGCACTCGGGCAACGTGCTGTGCGGCGTGATCGGGCTACGGAAGTGGCAGTTCGATGTGTGGTCACATGACGTCACTCTGGCCAATCACATGGAGTCGGGAGGCTGTCCGGGGTAAGTGGTGCATTAAATACAATATTTTCCGGACTATAAGTTGCACTTTTTTTCATAGGTTGGCTGGATAGGATCTTTGACGAGTGACTGGGCAGGAGATCTAAAAAAAAGAAAAGCAAGAAAAGCAGTGTTCCTCACATATAGAGGATCTTTGACGAGTGATTGGGCAGTAGATCTAAAAAAAAAAGAAAGAAAAGCAGTGTTCTTCTCAGATAGAGGATCTTTGACAACTGACTGGGAAGTACATCTAATTTTAAAAAAGCAATGTTCCTCACATATAGAGGATCTTTGACGAGTGACTGGGCAGTAGATCTAAAAAAACAAGAAAATCAGTGTTCCTCACATATGGAGGATCTTTGACAAATGACTGGGAAGTACATCTCATAAAAAAACAGTGTTCCTCACATATAGAGGATCTTTGACGACTGACTGGGCAGTAGATCTGAAAAAGGAAAATCAGTGTTCCTCACATTTGAGGATCTTTGACAACTGACTGGGGAGTACATCTAATTTTAAAAAAAGCAGTGTTCCTCACATATAGAGGATCTTTGACGAGTGACTGGGCAGTAGATCTAAAAAATAGAAAAGCAGTGTTCCTCACATATAGAGGATCTTTGACGAGTGACTGGGCAGTGGATCTAAAAAAAAGAAAAGCAGTGTTCTTCTCATATAGAGGATCTTTGACAACTGACTGGGAAGTACATCTAATAAAAAAAAAAGAAAATCAGTGTTCCTCACATATAGAGGATCTTTGACGAGTGACTGGGCAGTAGATCTAAAAAAAAAGAAAAGCAGTGTTCCTCACATATAGAGGATCTTTGACGATTGACTGGAAAGTACATCTAATAAAAAAAAAGAAAATCAGTGTTCCTCACATATAGAGGATCTTTGACGAGTGACTGGGCAGTGGATCTAAAAAAAAGAAAATCAGTGTTCCTCACATATAGAGGATCTTTGATGAGTGACTGGGCAGTAGATCTAAAAAAAGAAAAGCAGTGTTCCTGACAAATAGAGGATCTTTGACATGTGCTTATGCAGTCGGTCCTTAGAAACCGAGCTCCGGTCATATAGAGGATCTTTTTTTTTTATATAGAGGATCTTTGACTATTATTGATCTTACATTGACATCATAAACAAGACGACTAGTTGAAAAGCTCCGGTCTAAACACAGTGCTTGAATTATTTGTTGTGATGCCATCTTCTTCCCTAAATGTCGACACTGCCGTTAGTAATTACCGACCATCCTCAACTAGAGTGTAACAAAAAAAAAAAAACCCACATGATTATTTTAATATCCAATCCCTGTCTCCCGGCCAGACGTGTCCACATCACGGAGGCCACTCTGAAGCACTTGAACAAGGCCTACGAAGTGGAAGAGGGCAACGGGCACCTCCGGGATGCCTACCTGAAGGAGCTGAACGTCACAACGTATCTGGTTATTGACCCCCGGGTGAGTTGGAACCCCCGAACTGAGGCTTGTTGTGTAGCACTTGAAAGTATATGGATTTCAAAGTACTGGGTGTGGGAGTGGGTGTGTGGAAAACGTTAAGCGTTAACATAACGTGTGTTGATATGTCGTAAGTCGAAGGATCCGACGCAGAGCGGCCGCAGCGCTCCTAAGCCTCGAGTGAATGACGGTCTGAAGATGCGGGCGTCCGTGCGTATGACCCGGTACCTGGAGTCCTGGGGGGCCGTCAAACCCTTCGCCCACCTCCAGAGCAGAGAGGGGTTCAGCTCGGACCCCCTGGTCAATGGCAAGTCACTCTGCAAGGTAAGATGATGGTCCACAGGAAGTCTTTGTCGTAGTACATTAAATAATTGGCCAATTAACATAACGAACCTGGACAGAATCAATTGGATTTTGGTGAGAATCTGGATAAAGGGTCGATCAAGGAATCCATTTGCATTGTTTGTGTTTGTGTTTGTGTGGTAGGGAAATTCATCTCAGCTTTACCACATCAAAAATAATCAAAAATTAAGTCATAAAGTTCAGCACCTACTGCACAAACACTGATCAAAGATTGTTCATGTGTCAGGAAGGCTGTGCTCTTTTTACTCCAAAAATTCAGTCAAAGATTGTCTATGACAGGTGGGCTCTGCTGTTTTTAAGGATCTGCGGCAAAAATGTTTTTCAGTGCTCTGCTGTTTTTAGAGACACACTCTTGCTGTTTTTAAGGATCTACTGACAATAAAATGTGAGTGAAAAATATTGCTCGTCAAAAATGTACAAAACAGGAGCGTTGTGCTGTTTTTAAGGACCTACTGACAATAAAATGTCAGTAAAAAATATTTTGTGGCAGGAAGGCTGTGCTGTTTTTACTCCAAAAATTCAGTCAAAGATTGTCTATGGCAGGTGGGCTTGCTGTTTTTAAGGATCTGCTTCAAAAATGCTTTTCAGTGCTCTGCTGTTTTTAAGAACCTACTGTAAAACACTAGTCAAAGATCCTCAACATGACAGACACACTCTGCTGTTTTTAAGGACCTACTGACAATAAAATGTGAGTGAAAAATATTGCTAGTCAAAAATGTACAAAACAGGAGCGTTTTGCTGTTTTTAAGGATCTACTGACAATAAAATGTGAGTAAAAAATATTTTGTGGCAGGAAGGCTGTGCT
Organism: Doryrhamphus excisus; assembly: GCF_030265055.1. Classification (NCBI taxonomy): domain Eukaryota; kingdom Metazoa; phylum Chordata; class Actinopteri; order Syngnathiformes; family Syngnathidae; genus Doryrhamphus; species Doryrhamphus excisus. The sequence continues at coordinate 1,983,973 of NC_080477.1, forward strand.
GTTTTTACTCCAAAAAATTCAGTCAAAGATCAAAAATTCAGTCAAAGATTGTCTATGACAGGTGGGCTCTGCTGTTTTTAAGGATCTGTGGCAAAAATGCTTTTCAGTGCTCTGCTGTTTTTGAGAACCTACTGTAAAAACACGAGTCAAAGATCCTCAATATTACAGACACACTCTGCTGTTTTTAAGGACCTACTGACAATTAAATGTGAGTTAAAAAATATTTTGTGGCAGGAAGGTTGTGCCGTTTTTACTCCAAAAATTCAAAATAAGGACCTACTGACAATAAAATGTGAGTGAAAAATATTGCTCATCAAAAATATACAAAACAGGAGCGTTTTGCTGTTTTAAGGACCTAAAATGTCAGTAAAAAATATTTTGTGGTAGGAAGGCTGTGCTGTTTTTACTCCAAAAATTCAGTCAAAGATCAAAAATTCAGTCAAAGATTGTCTATGACAGGTGGGCTCTGCTGTTTTTAAGGATCTGCTGCAAAAATGCTTTTCGGTGCTCTGCTGTTTTTAAGAACCTACTGTAAAAACACTAGTCAAAGATCCTCAATATGACAGACACACTGTTGCTGTTTTTAAGGACCTACTGACAATAAAATGTGAGTGAAAAATATTGCTCGTCAAAAATGTACAAAACAGGAGCATTTTGCTGTTTTTAAGCACCTACTGACAATAAAATGTCAGTGAAAATATCTTGTGGTAGGAAGGCTGTGCTGTTTTAACTCCAAAAATTCATTCAAAGATTGTCTATGACAGGTGGGCTCTGCTGTTTTTAAGGATCTGCGGCAAAAATGCTTTTCAGTGCTCTGCTGTTTTTGATAACCTACTGTAAAAACACTAGTCAAAGATCCTCAACATGACAGACACACACTGTTGTTTTTAAGGACCTACTGACAATAAAATGTGAGTAAAAAATATTTTGTGGCAGGAAGGTTGTGCCGTTTTTACTCCAAAAATTCAAAATAAGGACCTACTGACAATAAAATGTGAGTGAAAAATATTGCTCATCAAAAATATACATAACAGGAGCGTTTTGCTGTTTTAAGGACCTAAAATGTCAGTAAAAAATATTTTGTGGTAGGAAGGCTGTGCTGTTTTTACTCCAAAAAATTCAGTCAAAGATAAAAAATTCAGTCAAAGATTGTCTATGACAGGTGGGCTCTGCTGTTTTTAAGGATCTGCGGCAAAAATGCTTTTCAGTGCTCTGCTGTTTTTGAGAACCTACTGTACACGAGTCAAAGATCCTCAATATGACAGACACACTCTTGCTGTTTTTAAGGACCGCTAGTTAACCCCTATATGACAGGGATGCTTTGCAGTTTTTGAGAATCGGCTACAATAGAACACAAGTCAAAGATCATTAATATATAACAAGAGTGCTCTGCTTTTAGGTTTTCATTGTTCTTTTTTTATTGTTATTTTTTTTACAGGACATCCCGTTGCGGACAGCACCCAGCTCCAAGATCCCTGAGAGGTAAAACAAAAAAAAACAAAAAAAACGATGTGAGCTGGCAGCTAAGCGCCCCTTATTTGGTGACTACTTTGACGGTGTACTCCGCAGTAGCGCATACTTCACGTGAACTGCGTCGTAAATAAAGAATACGGCTCAGCAGGCTCGAGTAACGACGTGTTGCTGAGCAATCACAATATTTCACAGCCTATTAATCCTTCGCCTTTTCACCTTTAAAAATCCATCAAGTGCAGGACAAAGGCGTCTTAGATGAAGCGTTCCGCCTCATTTCAATCGACTTATCTTACTATATGGCGATATTACATAAGTAGATATTTTAATGTGAATTATTTTTTTTGTCGTCGCAGTTGACGCGATGCTTTGTTGTGATGACTTTGTGTGTTTGTGTCCTGACCGTTGGACTTTTATGACAGCTTTGATGAGTCTGTAGACGAGAGGGTCACCTCGCCTGCCCCTTCGTTCAGCAGCTATAAGTGAGTCCTGCAAGGCGTTCGACCTTGGTCATTTTTCAAGCATTTCTATTGGACGTTCTCAAGGTACAGTATTATAGAAAGTACACTTGGAGTCGTAATACAGCTTGGACAGCAGTAGGCATTGAAAAGGAGTCGACACACGGATAATGTTATGGAGACACAAGGGAGACTTCAGCCATGGCCCAGTCTTTATGATGAGTACATGTTGGAATGTTTTCCCTCAATGAACCGCAGCAGGCAGCACTCATGCAGGGCACTTGACTGTCGACAATACACGATTATCTTTCCAAAAGACCAGTAAACTATGCTAATTTAAAGTTTTGAAGTATTTTTAGAGCCACCTGTTGGTTTGCATACATGAACCCTTTAACCCCGAATATAAGACACCTTTTTCAACATCCATTTTTGGGAAAAAACATATTTTTAAAAACAAATTTACTCTTTAAAAAAATGAAAAAAAAATCATGTTTTGAAGTACTCGTGCAGCACTCGTGCAGCCCCGGACCATAACACCATGTTTGACTGTAGCCCCAAAAGCTTCACCCTGCCATAGCACATGTTGGGACTCATGTTTATGCCTTGATGCACCGCAGCTCACCCACTGTCGGCAGCACTCGTGCAGCCCCGGACCATAACGCCATGTTTGACCGTAGCCCCAAAAGCTTCACCCTGCCATAGCACATGTTGGGATTCATGATTATGCCTTGATGCACCGCAGCTCACCCACCTTCGGCAGCACTCGTGCAGCCCCGGACCATAACGCCATGTTTGACTGTAGCCCCAAAAGCTTCACCCTGCCATAGCACATGTTGGGATTCACGTTTATGCCTTGATGCACCGCAGCTCACCCACTGTCGGCAGCACTCGTGCAGCCCCAGACCATAACGCCATGTTTGACCGTAGCCCCAAAAGCTTCACCCTGCCATAGCACATGTTGGGATTCATGTTTATGCCTTGATGCACCGCAGCTCACCCACTGTCGGCAGCACTCGTGCAGCCCCAGACCATAACGCCATGTTTGACCGTAGCCCCAAAAGCTTCACCCTGCCATAGCACATGTTGGGATTCACGTTTATGCCTTGATGCACCGCAGCTCACCCACTGTCGGCAGCACTCGTGCAGCCCCGGACCATAACACCATGTTTGACTGTAGCCCCAAAAGCTTCACCCTGCCATAGCACATGTTGGGATTCATGTTTATGCCTTGATGCACCGCAACTCACCCACTGTTGGCAGCACTCGTGCAGCCCCGGACCATAACGCCATGTTTGACTGTAGCCCCAAAAGTTTCACCCTGCCATAGCACATGTTGGGATTCATGTTTATGCCTTGATGCACCGTAGCTCACCCACCGTCGGCACCACTCGTGCAGCCCCGGACCATAACACCATGTTTGACTGTAGCCCCAAAAGTTTCACCCTGCCGTAGCACATGTTGGGATTCACGTTTATGCCTTGATGCACCGCAGCTCACCCACTGTCGGCAGCACTCGTGCAGCCCCAGACCATAACACCATGTTTGACCGTAGCCCCAAAAGCTTCACCCTGCCATAGCACATGTTGGGATTCATGTTTATGACTTGATGCACCGCAGCTCACCCACTGTCGGTAGCACTCGTGCAGCCCCAGACCATAACGCCATGTTTGACTGTAGCCCCAAAAGCTTCACCCTGCCATAGCACATGTTGGGATTCATGTTTATGCCTTGATGCACCGCAGCTCACCCACTGTCGGCAGCACTCGTGCAGCCCCGGACCATAACGGCATGTTTGACTGTAGCCCCAAAAGCTTCACCCTGCCGTAGCACATGTTGGGATTCATGTTTATGCCTTGATGCACCGCAGCTCACCCACTGTCGGCAGCACTCGTGCAGCCCCGGACCATAGCGCCATGTTTGACCGTAGCCCCAAAAGCTTCACCCTGCCGTAGCACATGTTGGGATTCATGTTTATGCCTTGATGCACCGCAGCTCACCCACTGTCGGCAGCACTCGTGCAGCCCCAGACCATAACACCATGTTTGACCGTAGCCCCAAAAGCTTCACCCTGCCATAGCACATGTTGGGATTCACGTTTATGCCTTGATGCACCGCAGCTCACCCACTGTCGGCAGCACTCGTGCAGCCCGCGACCATGACTGCGTCTTGATGGTGACTCCATACTGTTATCCAAGTTGCACACTGACTACTCCACAGTACATCCATGTGTACTTTTTTTATAGTACTGTCCCTAAAAATGCTTGCTGAACGTATCACAGTATATGGAAATACTTCCTTACTTCCTGGTTGAGTACTACTACTACTACTACTACTACTACTAAGTGGTCTAACTGTACTACTAACTAACCCTAGCAGGTGTACTGCAGTTCTTGCTCAATGTGCTCCCGTTTTACGAGGCTAGCATGTGTTGTCTTTATTATCATCCTGTTAACACGGAACGGGTGGGGTGGGGGGGGACGATGTGGGGGGGGGGGGGGGGGGGGGGGGGAGTATGTATCTGCTGCGTGCATCTGTGCGAGGGCTTCCTTCCTGCTAGATAGAGTCGGGGTTTTCCGAAACAGAAGAGACACTCCCGATTAAAGCTCATCTAACATCCGTTAACTCAGGGGTGGGCAAACTACGGCCCGGGGGCCACATCCGGCCCGCCAAGTGTTTGAATACGGCCCGTCCGTTCTTTCCAAAGTATTTCATTTAAACTCAACATACGAACTGGCATCATGGTATGTTTTTATCAATTTTGATGGTTTTATCAATTTGATGTGGTCTGTTGTTTACAAAGTGCTCCTGAAATAAGGGACACAATAATAATAATAATACTATAATAATACTAATAATAATACTAATACTAATAATAATACTAATAATAATAATAATAATAATAATAATAATAATATAATAAAAAATTAAAATATTTAAATATTTAAATATAAAATATTAAAATATTTAAATATTTAAATATAAAATATTTAAATATAAAATATTTAAATATAAATATAAAATAATAAATAATAATAGCAGATTGGATGACACTTTTACAGATACAATAATATCAGGTGGACTGTTACGTGTAAAATATACGTATAGTCCCCCCCCCCCCCCCCCCCCCCCCCCCGCATGTTAAATCAATGCGGCCCGCGAGTCAAAAAGTTTTCCCACCCCTGGTTTAACTCCTTCTTATGTATCTTCTCTCCCTGGCATCTTCTCTTATTTTACTCCTCACTAATAATAATAATAATAATAATAATATGCGTAAAATCCATGAATCTTGTTGCCCACCAAGCAAATTCTGAAGCATATCCTCCCGATTGGCGTGTGTTGGAAGTCATCCATGTGTCGTGTGCATTTCCGGCGTAGGAACAAATCCCAGAAGAGTCGCTTTGATGAGGAGCTGCACAACGAGATGACGACGACCATAGACGAGCTCAGCAGCAAGTAAGTCCACTTTTGGAGGAGGTAAATATACACAATAAAGTCCGTTTCAGGGGGGGTCTAATATTTTTAAATTTTACAGGCAATGGTATAAATCGGAGGAGAGCGGGAGTTTAGCTATATGGTTTCCGAAGAAAGATCTGGAAAAACAGGTGACTTCCTCATTGAAGGCATTCCCAATTGTGCCGATTCCAATATTTTTGTGTTGCTGTTCTCAAAGTACCGAGCGCTGGATCTGCCCATGTTCAAGCACTACGTCGGCTGTGCCACCTTCATCTTCCTCTGCATCTTCCTCATCCAGATGTTTGTCACGAAGGAGTGAGTATGCGTGTTTTTTTTTTTGGAGCATTCATTCATATATACGTTACAGTATGCTGCTACAGTGTTCGATGCCGACACACCTGGTCCTTTCATGAAACCCCCTCAGCCGACAGATATTAGGAATAACGTTTGGAGCGTTGGTGTGTGTCCTGCTGTTGACCCTGGCCATCTGCTTTGCTGGTCACTTACAGGTCAGTGTTGAAAGCTTCCATTAACATTTGCAGAGCTGGTTTGCTAACCCTTTCTTAGCAGGGAGGGGATAACGACAAACTATATCGTGGGTCTTACTGGCCCCCAATAGAGAACAACCCCTCCTTGTCAAGGCCTGTTTTTGGAAGGAATATTTTTTCAAGACAAAATCAATGACGATATGATAAAAAAAAAAAATTAATTATATTTATTTATGTATTATTTAATTATTATTATTATAAATTATTTTTTAATTTTTTAATTTTTAAATTTTTTAATTTTTTTAATTTTTTAATTTTTTAATTTTTTAATTTTTTTTATTTTTTTATTTTTTAGAGCCACTTGTTGGTTTGCATACATGAACCCTTAAACCCCGAATATAAGACACCTTTTTCAACATCCATTTCTGGGAAAGACATCTTTTTAAAACACATTTATTCATAAAAAAAAGAAAAAAAACACATTTTAAGTCATTTCAATCCAACTGTTGGTTTCTATGTATAAATATGTTGATCCTGAATATAAGACATATTTTTTTAAGACTCTTTCTTTTTAAAGAAATATTCACTAAGACAAAATCAATGATGATATGATAAAAAAATATTTTTTAAATTATATTTATTTATTATTTCATTATTATTACAATCAATAAAATAAATAAAATATAATGAATACATTTATTAATTTTTAATTTATTATTTTTATTTATTTATTATTTTTTAATTTATTATTATTATTTTTAAACTTGTTGGTTTGCATACATGAACCCCTTAACCCCGAATATAAGACACCTTTTTCAACATCCATTTTTGGGAAAAACATATTTTTAAAAACAAATTTACTTTTTTAAAAATGAAAAAAAAAATCACGTTTTGAAGTATTTTTAGAGCCGACTGTTGGTTTGCAAACATGAACCCTTAAACCCCGAATATAAGACACCTTTTTCAACATCCATTTCTGGGAAAGACATCTTTTTATGACAAATTTATTCTTTCCAAAAAATTTTAAAATCACATTTGAAGTCATTTCAAGCCAACTGTTGGTTTCTATGTATAAATCTGTTGATCCTGAATATAAGACATATCTTTAAGACTCTTTTCTTTTAAAGAAATATTTACTAAGACAAAATCAAAGACAATTTGATATCAAAACCATGTTTTCACTGTATTTGGAGCCATCTGTTGCTCCGCATGTACACATTTTAGACTCCGAATATAAGACACATCTTTTTCAATACCCCTTTCTGGGAAAAACATATATTTAAAACAAATTTACTCTTTAAAAAATGAAAAAAAATCATGTTTTGAAGTATTTTTAGAGCCATCTGTTGGTTTGCATACATGAACCCTTAAACCTCGAATATAAGACACATCTTTTTCAACATCGATTTCTGGGGAAGACATCATTTAAGACAAATTTATTCTTTAAAAAATGAAAAAAATCACATTTGAAGTCATATTGAGCCAACTGTCGGTTTCTATGTATAAATCTGTAGATCACGAATATAAGACATTTTTTTTTAAGACTCATTTTTTGGAAGAAATATTTACTAAGACAAAATCAAATACAATTTGATATCAAAACCATGTTTTCACTGTATTTGGAGCCATCTGTTGCTCTTTATGCACACAATTTAGACTCCGAATATAAGACACATCTTTTTCAATACCCCTTTTTGGGAAAAACATATTTTTTTTAAAACAAATTTACTCTTTAAAAATTGACAAAAAATCATGTTTTGAAGTATTTTTAGAGCCACCCGTTGGTTTGCATACATGAACTCTTAAACCCCAAATATAAGACACATCTTTTTCAACATCCATTTTTGGGCAAGACATCTTTTTAAGACAAATTTATTCTTTAAAAAATGAAAAATCACATTTGAAGTCATTTCAAGCCAACTGTTGGTTTCTATGTATAAATATGTTGATCCCGAATATAAGACATCTTTTTTGAAGACTCGTTTTTTTGGAAGAAATATTTACTAAGACAAAATCAAAGACAATTTGATATCAAAACCATGTTTTCACTGTATTTGGAACCATCTGTTTCTCTGCATGTACACATTTCAGACTCCGAATATAAGACACATGTTTTTCAATACCCCATTTTGGGATAAACATCTTTTTAAAAAAATCACATTTGAAGTCATTGATTTCCAACCCCCTTGGTGCCAACTGTTGGTTTTCATGTAGAAATTTCTTGACCTCGAATATAAGACAAACATTTTCAAAGCCTGTTTTTAAAAATTGTATGAGACAAAATCAAAGACAATTTGATGTCAAAACCATGTTATCACTTTATTTGAAGCCATCTGTTGTTTTGCATGTATACATTTCAGACCCCGAATATAAGACGCATCCTTTTTGAAAGACAGCTTCTGAAGAAATACTTAATAATACACACTCAAAGACGTTTATTAGATTTAAAAATTACTTTGTCAAATCGGTTTCCAACTCCCCTGGTGCCAACTGTTGGTTTTCATGTAGAAATTTCTTGACCTCGAATATAAGACAAACATTTTCAAAGCCTGTTTTTTAAAAATTTTATGAGACAAAATCAAAGACAATTTGAGATTTAAAAAAAACTGTTTTGAAGGTGTGTGGACCCACTCATTGATTTGCATGTACAAACATCTCTACCCCGAATATAAGACAACACAACTTTTTTCGGGACCAGTTTTGTGGAAAAAAATATTTTGTGAAACAAAATGAAAAACAAATTGAAAAAAAAAAACACGTTTACTCGTCGTGTCGGGTCCCCTGTTGATTTGCATGTATAACCCTTCAGAAGCCGAATATAAGCCGACGTCTTTGAGTTTTTGGAAAAAATGACAACATATAAAATTGCATTTTCACGCCATTGTAAATATGTTTACACGTATACATTTCTACACCCATAATATACGACAACTTGTCTTTTTCAGACTTTTTGCCTAGAGAGCGTCTTATATGCGGTTAGTAGGACGATACCTCAGTGGAAGTCCTTTGCTAGAATTAGCCAGTGTTAGAATAGAAAGACATTCTGGAAGCCATGCCCTGAATCTTTCTATAGCTAACCTCGTGACTCGGTCGGTCTTTACAGATTCCTGGTGTGCAGATGAATGTGACGCATGTTGTTATGCGCCATCTTGTTTTTTTAAAAATGTATTTATGTGTTTGTGTAGCGTCTTTTTCCAGAGAAGCTGTCCAATTGCCAGTGGCTGGCTGCCGTCTCGGAGTCGGTGGTGAAGAAGCCATGTGTGCGCCTCCCGCTGGCCGCCGTCGCCACTGCGGTTATTATAATCTTGGCAATCTTCAACCTGGTAAAGAAGCCGCCCTTTCATCTCCTTAAAGCGACATCGCACATTTACAACTTTTTTTTTCCTCTCGGATTTTTTCCCACAATGCCGCCACAATTCAGTGCTTCGTTCAGACACGTTTGCCGGAATGTTCCAGCGATGTTCCGGACCTTGGGCACGCAAATGGTTCCCATGAAGTGGGCCTACAGGAAGGACTCTTCTATCTGCCTGTGAGGACGTTTTCGTACTATTTTTGGTACCTTTTTAAAATAAAAACTAGCAGAATTAATGTGAAAAATATTTATTTTTATTGATATTTATTTTTATTTTTTATATTTATTTTTCTTACCTTTTTAAAATAAAAAATAGCAGAATTCATGTGAAAAATATTTATTTTTATTGATATTTATTTTTCTTACCTTTTTAAAATAAAAAATAGCAGAATTAATGTGAAAAATATTTATTTTTATTGATATTTATTTTTTATATTTATTTTTCTTACCTTTTTAAAATAAAAAATAGCAGAATTAATGTGAAAAATATTTATTTTTATTTATATTTATTTTTCTTACCTTTTTGAAATAAAAAATAGCAGAGGTAATGGGAAAAATATTTATTTTCATTTATATTTATTTTTCTTACCTTTTTAAAATAAAAAATATAATTAATGTGACAAATATTTAGTTTTATTTATATTTATTTTTATTATTTTTATATTTATTTTTCTTACCTTTTTAAAACAAAAAATAGCAGAATGTGGAAAAATATTTATTTTTTATTTATGTTATTTTGTATATTTATTTTTCTTACCTTTTTAAAATAAAAAATAGCAGAATTAATGTGAAAAATATTTATTTTTATTTTTATTTATTTTTCTTATTTTTATTTTTTATATTTATTTTTCTTACCTTTTTAAAATAAAAATAGCAGAATTAATGTGAAAAATATTTATTTTATAATTTTTTTTATATTTATTTTTCTTACCTTTTTAAAATAAAAAATAGCAGAATTAATGTGAAAAATATTTATTTTTATTGATATTTATTTTTCATATTTATTTTTATTACCGTTTTAAAATAAAAAATAGCAGAATTCATGTGAAAAATATTTATTTTTATTGATATTTATTTTTCATATTTATTTTTATTACCGTTTTAAAATAAAAAATAGCAGAATTCATGTGAAAAATATTTATACATTTTTTTTATATTTATATATTTTTAAATACTTATTAGACATATATACACACACATGTGTATATATATATATATGTATATATATATATATACATACATACAAACAATAGGCATGCATACTTAGGCAAACAATATTTGTTTGTGTTTATTTTTTAATCTGTTCACAATTGAATATATATATATATATATATATTTGTTCATGTTTTTCATTAATGTTATATGCAAATGTTATATAATTGGACATCAAACTCATTTCCTATTCAATCTCATACATTTTTAATAGTTACTAATCTACTCCATATGTCATGTCAGGTCCATAGTAATACGCAGCCTCTCTCTGTCTCCCACGTAGTACTCCGTGTACTGCTGCATCTTATCCCTGGTGGCTTGCGGGGTTTTCCTGCGGGTCAGCTTGGAGCTCAAAGCGCTCTTCCTCACCCTGGCCTCCACTGTGTACTACGTCATCATCCTCAGCACCAACAGGGCTCTCTTTGTGGCCTACGCCGGCGTCCTCTACGCTCAGATTCCTGGGGCCGGGAACTGCAGCAGGTGGGGACTCAATGTGTATTTAGATATTATATATATATATATATATATATATACATAGAATATATACTGTAGGCATGTCTGATACTGCAATAGGAGGCGACTGACGTGGTGGAAAAGTCACACATGAGGAGGATTAAAGTGATTTGTTGAATGTGAGCGACCTTATTGGATGTTGATCTTCCAGAACCATCACATACTGGGAATATTACAATGTACTGTAGTATATACCATATGTATAATAATAATAATGTTCAATATATATAGGTAATAGGTGTCCATATTCTGGGGTGTGCGCCCTTTAATTGACCACATATGGTAATGGTAATGGTTTTATTTCATTTGAACATGCATCAGATTCCAATTGAGTGCATCCCATAATCAGTTCCCAGTTCCACATGTCCAAAAGGAGTAGGAAGAAGCAAAGCTTATTAAATCTGGTACTTTTACAATCACTAACTGTTACATTTGTTCACTTCCTGCTTTCCTAATATGGTTTTAATTTAATTTAATTTTTTCACATTAATTCTGCTATTTTTATTTTAAAAAGGTAAGAAAAATAAATATAAAAAAATAATAAAAATAAATATTTTTCACATTAATTCTGCTATTTTTTATTTTAAAAAGGTAAGAAAAATAAAAAAAAATAAATATAAATAAATATTTTTCACATTAATTCTGATATTTTGTATTTTAAAAAGGTAAGAAAAATAAATATTAAAAAATAATACAAATAAATATTTTTCACATTAATTCTGCTATTTTTTATTTTAAAAAGGTAAGAAAAATAAATAAAAAAATAAATATAAATAAATATTTTTCACATTAATTCTGATATTTTGTATTTTAAAAAGGTAAGAAAAATAAATATTAAAAAATAATAAAAATAAATATTTTTCACATTAATTCTGCTATTTTTTATTTTAAAAAGGTAAGAAAAAAAAATAAAAAAAAATAAATATAAATAAATATTTTTCACATTAATTCTGCTATTTTGTATTTTAAAAAGGTAAGAAAAATAAATATAAAAAATAAAAATATTTATTTAATTAATTTTAATTTTATTTTATTTAATTTAAGTCATGTACCGAAGTACGAGGTGATATGACCATACAATGCCATAATGGGTACCATAGTAACTGTCAATATAGTGATTTTGACAGTTACTATGGTACCCATTATGTCATTGTATGGTCATATTAAATCAGGGTTGTCCAAAGCACTGCCTGCAGCAGATTTTTTTTATTTATTAATTTTTAAATAAATTTTTTTTTAATAAAATATAGTTCAACTACAAACTAAAAAAAAACAACCAACCAATAACAGCAGTCATTTTATAAGAATAAGGAGAAAATATGAAGAAAAACAAGTTTTAATTTAACGACAAAAAGGCCATAATTTTACAAGCTTAACATTGCAATATAATAAGGAAAAATAATGTCATTTTAGTAGCATAAAATGGAAATATTTAAGAATGTTGTAATATTATGAGAAATCAACTAAATAACAAATAAAAAATGTAATTTAAAATCAAAGTTATAAAGGTACGAGAAAGTCAAAATATTATAAGAATTAAATATGGATGTCGGGCTGCACGGTGGTCGAGTGGTTAGCGTGAAGACCTCACAGCTAGGAAACCAGGGTTCAATCCCACCCTCGGCCATCTCTGTGTGCATTGGTGTGTTTTTTCCGGGTATTCCGGTTTCCTCCCACATTCCAAAAACATGCTAGGTTAATTAGCGAAATTGTCCATAGGTATGAATGTGAGTGTGAATGGTTGTTTGTCTATATGTGCCCTGTGATTGGCTGGCCACCAGTCCAGGGTGTACCCCGCCTCTCTCGCCCGAAGACAGCTGGGATAGGCTCCAGCACCCAGGTTACACATATCGGTATCGTCTGAGATCGATATCGGAAAATTGAGAATTAGAGAAATTTCAAGTCAAATATGGCCGCATCCCAACATGCAGTATTTCCTCACAGCATAGAAGATGAGTCCATCCTGAGACTGGTCGGCCTGGTGAAGCACCCTCAGGTGATGAGCTGCATCTACATCACCTTGTTCCTGGTCACCATGCTCATCATCTCACAGCAGGTTCTGCCTTCTGCTTGCGTTATTATTATTATTATTATTTCTTCTTCTACTATTATTATTATTTCAAACCCATCCTTGTCGTGTCCCTACAGAACGAGTCGTGCTTCCGCCAGGACTTCCTGCTCAAGTACAAGAACCACACGGAGCAGGACGAGATCGAGACCCGGGAGAACCTCAACCGGCTTCTGCTGGAGAACGTGCTGCCGGCTCACGTGGCCTCGCTCTTTGTCGGGGAGAACAAAAAGAACGAGGTGAGACCTGGATGAAGATCATTCCTGAAGACAACATTCCCGTTGAAAATGACTCACATTTTGCCGCGGAGTCAAAATATTTCAATATGAAAACATTCACCTCAGTAAGGACACATTTTTAGCTAAAAAAAATTACCAACATTTAGCCGTTTTGCACATCATCGAAATTCCTGCTGAGCCGGAATTTCCACATTTTCCAAAGACAATTTTCCTTAAGAATTCTTCTTACTTGTACATTTCCTAACCTACACATGTATTCCAGTGTATTGGCCACTGTATTCCATTCCATCATCAAAACATTCAGGTTAACAAAAGAATTCTTAGTTTTCCCAGAATTCCACATTTTCTTTTTTCTGTTTATCTTCGGAATTCTTACTACATCCATATTTCTCAACTGATTCAAAACATTTCAACGTCAACGCATTCAGCTAAATAATTCAAAACTTTCAGGCTTTTTGCCAATATTTAAAAAAATTCCACATTTTCCAGCCCAATTCCAATTTTACATGAAATGCATTTTCCCACATTCCTCCACTGACTCAGTGTTCCTGCATTAAAACATTCAGCTAATTCAACACATTCAAGCTTGATGAATGAATGGCATTTCCCCATGTTTTCTTACCCATTAAAACCATTACACCATCAAAACATTCAATCACATTCCAAAAATTCCCGGTTCTCACAGAACTCCTGATTTGTCCAGTCCAAAATTCTCATTGTGAAATCAATGTCATTTACCCACACCTGCAGCATTAAAAAAATTCAGCAAATTCAACATATTCAAGCTTCCAACTTGGGAAAAATTCCTGGTTTTCATAGAATTCCTCATCTTTCCAGCCTGAAAAATCCTATTGTGAAATGAATGGCATTTTCCCATGTTTTTTAACCCATTAAAACCATTCCAGCATCAAAACATTCAGGGTAACAATATATCCATATTCTAAAAATTCCCGGCTCTCACAGAATTCCTCATTTTTCCAGGCCAGAATTCTCATTGTGAAATTAATTTCATTTTCCCACACTTTTCCTTTGCTTTCAAAGCGTTCCAGTATTGAAACATTCAGGTTAACAATTTTCCACATTCCAAAAATTCCTTCATTTTTCCAAACCCAACCCAAAATCCACATCGTTCTTCCAATTCAGATCATTCTACAGCCAGGACATTCAGCTCATTCAAAACATTCAGGTGATCTATCTTCAACATTCCAAAAATTAAAATGTTTTCCCAGAATTCTACAGAAATTCTTATTGAAAAATATGGCATTTTTCCCAAAGGATTCCAACGCTCATTCAGGTTTTAGGCTATTTTGCACAGTCCCAAAATTCCCAAAGACATTTCTCAGCCGATTCAAACCATTCCAACATGAAGAAACATAATTCCAAACATTCAGCCTGTTTTCCAACACTGGGGAAAAAAAATCCTGGTTTTCACAGAATTCCACATTTTCCAGCCTAAAAATTCCCATTTGAAATGAACGCCAGATTGATGTTTTCCGACAGGACCTCTACTACAAGTCATACGACTGCGTGTGCGTGATGTTCGCCTCAGTGCCGGATTTCAAAGAGTTCTACACAGAGTGCGATATCAACAAGGAAGGTCTGGAATGCCTGCGACTCCTCAACGAAATCATCGCCGACTTTGACGAGGTGAGCGGAGAGGAACATTCCCACCCAAGCACCGGAAAGGTCCTCCAAAAGGCAGAAATGAAATGGAAGCAGCTTGCTAACCTTCCTGGTGTCTTCAACGCAGCTGCTGTCCAAGCCCAAGTTCAGCGGCGTGGAGAAGATCAAGACAATTGGCAGCACGTACATGGCGGCGGCCGGGCTCAGCGGGACGCCCGGGCAGGAGAACAATCAGGTGGGGTAGACGCTGGGGTCACGCCGAGGGCGGACCGGCGCTGGCTCCGGAAAAATGGGAGTTTTCCACTGTTTCAAGTGGCAGACGTTCCAGTTTATTGATGCTGGAATTTAGACAGTTTAAATGAACTTCTAGTAGGTTCTACTATGAACACAACCTTTTGTGTGTCTGGACCTTTAATGCTAATGCTAATGCTAACCGTGTACCACTGTGTTCTCCCAAGAAGTGCAAATACATACACGGCATGCTGTAAGGAGCGCTTTTGGTACTTGGAGCTACCCTGCTGGATGCTAGCATGCTAAGATGCTAATGTGCTAACTGTTAGCATTTTTTGGACATTTTACACATCTAAATGCAAATACATACATGGCATGTAAAAACACATGGCAAAACACTCGACAACTTCCTTGGCACATTCAATACGGTTATCTTGCTAGGTGTTAGCATGCTAACTTAGTATTTTAGCCATTTTACACATGTCTAAAGGCAAATACACACATGACATGATGTAAAAACTACAAGGTCCTTGGCACTTTCAAAACTAAGTGCTATCTTGTTAAATTTTAACATGCTAAGTGTTAGCATGTTCGCATTTTAGCCATTTTACACATGCCTAAAGGCAAATACATATATGGCATGATGTAAAAACACTACAACTTCCTTGGGACATTCAATACTCAGTGTACTATCTCACTAGGTGTTAGCATGCTAACTGTTAGCATTTTAGCCATTTTACTCATGTCTAAAGGCAAATACATACATGACATGACGTAAAAGCACTCCAACTTCTTTGGCACGTTCAGTACTAAATGTTATATTGCTAAGTGTTAGCATGCTAACTGTTAGCATTTTAGCCATTTTACTCATGTCTAAAGGCAAATACATACATGACATGACGTAAAAACACTCCAACTTATTTGGCACGTTCAATACTAAGTGTTATATTGCTCGGTGGTAGCATGCTAACTGTTAGCATGTTAGCCATTTTACTCATGTCTAAATGCAAATAGATACATGACATGATGGAATAACACTCTACAACTTCCTCTGCACTTTCAATACTAAGTGCTATCTTGTTGGGTGTTAGCATGCTAACTGTTAGCATATTAGCATTTTACCATTTTATGCATGTCTAAATGCAAATACATACAGTAAACATGGCATGATGTAAAGACACTCTGGAACTCCTTTGGCACTTTCAGCACTAGGTGTCATCTTGCTAGGGGCTGTTAGCATTTTTTTATTTTAACGATGTCAAAATGGTATAATACATTTAAGCAAGGACACTGAAGAATTGCCTTTGGACTTTTGCCGCTTAGCATGCCAACTGTTAGCTAACTGCATGATAGCAGTGCAGCCTTTCAGCTACTTTGTTCATGTTAAAATGCCGAATGTTGCGTGCCTCTTCCAGGACAGGGAGCGCCAGCAGGCCCAGATCGGGATCATGGTGGAGTTCGCCATCGCTCTGATGGGCAAGCTGGACGGCATCAACCGACATTCCTTCAACAGCTTCAGGCTGCGTGTGGGTGAGTGGGCCGAGCCAGCCGTAGCGGCGTGGGGCCGCGCCAACGTGCGCAGCGCAACGCAGCGTGGTTGGAAGCTGATGTCATCCCACTTTTGGGAAGACTCACCTCCCCCCCACCACCACCACCCCCACCCCCGCTAAATTTCATAACCTGTTTGCGGATTTATGGTCGTGTGTCAAGTGGAGCTGCTTTCTTGCCTTTTTCAAGCGAATGGAAAAGCTTTTCAACACGGCAGCTGCATAACGTAACGTGTTTTACAAAGCTTTAGTCGCTCCTTTGTCGCGTTTACGTTTCATCGTCTGATTACCTTCAACCCACAGCTCTGTGATCAAGAACTAAGTCCGGTATGTACTGGAACTGTGTACAGTAAATAAAATGCGTGTTTTCAAAGCTAGCTACATTTCCTCATGCAGGCTGCATGGTGGTGAGTGGTTAGCACGCAGGCCTCACAGCTAGGAAACCCAAGTTCAATCCCACCCTCAGCTATCTCTGTGTGGAGTTTGCATGTTCTCCCCGTGCATGCGTGGGTTTTCTCCGGGTACTCCGGTTTCCTCCCACATTCCAAAAACATGCTAGGTTAATTAGCGACTCCAAATTGTCCATAGGTATAAATGTGAGTGTGAATGGTTGTTTGTCTATATGTGCCCTGTGATTGGCTGGCCACCCCAAGACAGCTGGGATAGGCTCCAGCACCCCCAGCCACCCTCGTGAGGATAAGCGGTAGAAAATGAATGAATATTAATAATAATAACAAAAACGGGCTGCACGGTGGTCGAGTGGTTAGCGCGCAGACCTCACAGCTAGGAGACCCAAGTTCAATTCCACCCTCGGCCATCTCTGTGTGGAGTTTGCATGTTCCAAAAAAAAAAAAAACATGTTAGGTTAATTAGCGACTCCAAATTGTCCATAGGTATGAATGTGAGTGTGAATGGTTGTTTGTCTATATGTGCCCTGTGATTGGCTGGCCACCAGTCCAGGGTGTACCCCGCCTCTCGCCCCAAGGCAGCTGGGATAGGCTCCAGCACCCCCGGGTTAGGGTTTAGTCATAAAAATGTGTAAAAAAAAAAAAGGTTTTGGAAACATTCTTTTTTTTTTTTGTGCAGAAATATTTTTTTAGGTGAAATTATTTGTATCAATATTTCCGATTTTTTTCTTCTCACTCTATTGTATTTTTAAAATATTTTATTTAAAAAAATATAAAATTTAAATATATTCAATATTTTTTTATATGCGGTAGAAAGTGAAAAAATGAATGAACTTTCTCATGCACTCCAAATTATTATTAAAGTAAAAAAAAAAAAAAAAAATTTAATCGATGTATGATTGAATGTAACATCCCAAAATGTGCGTTCCTGTGCAGGAATTAATCACGGCCCCGTGATCGCCGGCGTGATCGGCGCCAGGAAGCCTCAGTACGACATCTGGGGCAACACCGTCAACGTGGCCAGCAGGATGGAGAGCACAGGGGAGCTGGGAAAGATCCAAGTACGCTTACTTTTTATTATTACCTCTTCACATTGGAGCGGGGGGTGCTTTGGAAGCGTTGCCGTAGCAACCTAACATTTGTCTTCTTTACTGTGTACGGCTTCCTCCTGAGTTGATTCGCTGCAAGGTTGCTGCTTCTTTTCCTTTTGGCTAACATATGTATGACTCATGCTGAATGAGCGCCCTCCCCAATCAGACGCCGCTTCACGGATCATTTCATACCGCGCCACAGAGAAACAATATGGAAAAAACCTGCTGTTTCTTTTTGGGAAACAAAGAAAATATATATAATACCTGTGTTATTTGTGTTAAGGCATAAAAATGCCTTAACACAAATTAAACTAATATTTTTAACAGTTAATGCCTTAACACAAATAAAACTAATATTTTTAACAGTTAATGCCTTAACACAAATAAAACTAATATTTTTAACAGTTAATGCCTTACCACTAATAATGCAATAAGCAGACAATATAGCAAAAAAAGTAACATTTTATATGTAGTTGATGCCTTACCAGCAATAACCTCTTAAAAGACATATTTTGGAGGTATATTTCCACTGTTAAAATGAGAGTTTTAGTTTGGAGTTAGTATTTCATCATTTGTGGTATTATTTGTGTTAATGCATCTGCTTTTAAAAACACATTTTTCAGAGCTATTATTTGTGGTAGGGCTTCTATGGTTAAAAACGTCATTTTTATTTAAGATATATTTTGGAGGTATATTTCCACTATTAAAATGATAGTTTTAGTTTGGAGTTAGTATTTCATCATTTGTGGTATGGCATCAAAAAGCTTTTGGCTGTATTTAGTAATTATTTGTGTTAAGGCATCTGCTTTTAAAAACATTTTTCAGAGCTATTATTCATGGTAGGGCTTCAATGGTTAAAAACGCCATTTTTATATAAGATATATTTTGGAGGTATATTTCCACTGTTAAAATTATGTAGTTTGGAGTTAGTATTTCATCATTTTAAAAACACATTTTTCAGAGCTATTATTTGTGGTAGGGCTTCAATTGTTAAAAACGTCATTTTTGTCTCTTAGTTGGTATTTTGGTATATTTTTTGTGTTGAGATATTTGCCATTAAAAATGTATAGTTCTTGGTTGGCTGTATTATGTGTGGTGGGGCATCCACTGTTTGGGAGATATTATTTGTGTTAAGGTTTTCACAGTTAAAAACGTCATTTTTATATAAGATATATTCTGGAGGTATATTTCCACTGTTAAAATGATAGTTTTAGTTTGGAGTTAGTATTTCATCATTTGTGGTATGGCATCAAAAAGTTTTTGGCTGTATTTAGTAATTATTTGTGTTAAGGCATCTGCTTTTAAAAACACATTTTTCAGAGCTATTATTTGTGGTAGGGCTTCAATTGTTAAAAACGTCATTTTTGTTTCTTTTAGTTGATATTTTGGTATATTTTTTGTGTTGAGATATTTGCTATTAAAAATGTATAGTTCTTGGTTGGCTGTATTATGTGTGGTGGGGCATCCACTCTTAGGGAGATATTATTTGTGTTAAGGTTTTTCACAGTTAAACGTCATTTTTATATAAGATATATTTTGGAGGTATATTTCCACTGTTAAAATGATATAGTTTGGAGTTAGTATTTCATCATTTGTGGTATGGCATCAAAAAGCTTTTGGCTGTATTTAGTAATTATTTGTGTTAAGGCATCTGCTTTTAAAAACACATTTTTCAGAGCTATTATTTGTGGTAGGGCTTCAATGGTTAAAAACGTCATTTTTATATGAGATATATTTTGGAGGTATATTTCCACTGTTAAAATTATGTAGTTTAGAGTTAGTATTTCATCATTTTAAAAACACATTTTTCAGAGCTATTATTTGTGGTAGGGCTTCAATTGTTAAACGTCATTTTTGTCTCTATTAGTTGGTATTTTGGTATATTTTTGTGTTGAGATATTTGCCATTAAAAATGTATAGTTCTTGGTTGGCTGTATTATGTGTGGTGGGGCATATTTGTGTTAAGGTTTTCACAGTTAAAAACGTCATTTTTATATAAGATATATTCTGGAGGTATATTTCCACTGTTAAAATGAGAGTTTTAGTTTGGAGTTAGTATTTCATCATTTGTGGTATGGCATCAAAAAGCTTTTGGCTGTATTTAGTAATTATTTGTGTTAAGGCATCTGCTTTTAAAAACACATTTTTTAAAGCTATTTGTGGTAGGGCTTCAATTGTTAAACGTCATTTTTGTCTCTATTAGTTGGTATTTTGGTATATTTTTTGTGTTGAGATATTTGCCATTAAAAATGTATAGTTTTGGTTGGCTGTATTATGTGTGGTAGGGCATCCGCTGTTTGGGAGATATTATTTGTGTTAAGGTTTTCACAATTAAAAACGTCATTTTTAAGATATATTCTGGAGGTATATTTCCACTGTTAAAATGATATAGTTTGGAGTTAGTATTTCATCATTTGTGGTATGGCATCAAAAAGCTTTTGGCTGTATTCAGTAATAATTTGTGTTAAGGCATCTGCTTTTAAAAACACATTTTTCAGAGCTATTATTTGTGGTAGGGCTTCAATTGTTAAAAACGTCATTTTTGTGTCTTTTAGTTGGTATTTTGGTATATTTTTTGTGTTGAGATATTTGCCATTAAAAATGTATAGTTCTTGGTTGGCTGTATTATGTGTGGTGGGGCATCCACTCTTAGGGAGATATTATTTGTGTTAAGGTTTTTCACAGTTAAAAATGTCATTTTTATATAAGATATATTCTGGAGGTATATTTCCACTGTTAAAATGATATAGTTTGGAGTTAGTATTTCATCATTTGTGGTATGGCATCAAAAAGCTTTTGGCTGTATTTAGTAATAATTTGTGTTAAGGCATCTGCTTTTAAAAACACATTTTTCAGAGCTATTATTTGTGGTAGGGCTTCAATTGTTAAAAACGCCATTTTTGTCTCTTTTAGTTGGTATTTTGGTATATTTTTTGTGTTGAGATATTTGCCATTAAAATGTAGTTTTTGGTGGTTGTATTATGTGTGGTGGGGCATCCGCTGTTTGGGAGATATTATTTGCGTTAAGGTTTTCACAGTTAAAAATACATTCAGTAGTTTGGAGGTATTGTTTGGTTATTGTGTCATTTTTTTAAGGTTATTTTATTAACACAAATAATATATTTTAACAAGATATAATGAATTATATGTAAAATACCTAAGTGGAGATGTAACATTGTAACATAGGGGACCTCTACCACTGTACAAAATGTTTCATTTATGACATTGAATTAAGTGTGTGTGTGTGTGTGTGTGTGTGTCAGGTGACGGAAGAAACGTCAGACGTGCTGCACAAGCTGGGCTACTCGTGCGAATGTCGCGGCTTCATCAACGTGAAGGGAAAAGGCGAGCTGAAGACCTTCTTTGTGTGCACGGACATGAGCAAGCAGCAAGGCATGGGCCTGAGCTGAGCCGCCGACGAGTCAAAGGAACTTTCCCCAAGGACAAGGACACACTGTTTACGTCGAACATGGCTGCAGTACAGCTGCAAACCTGCAGGGGCGCTGCTGTCCGACATTAGAGGAACTTTTGTACTTTGGATTACACTTAGATGAACATGAGAGGAACGTGTATGTTGTTTTTGTAGATGTTTCTTCGGCAAGTTGGACACTCTGCTTTGTTACTGTGTAATAAGCAAAAGCAACACGTTTCGGACTTCGGTTCGATTCCCATCTAACACGGCGGTTTCATGTGTGCGGCGAGTCTACTTGTAGTCTATGTTGGGTTTGTGCGTCCAGGTTCTCAGCGCAGGAAAGCCGAATCCTGGATCTTCATGCCTCTTCATTGGCCTTACCTGACCGCCAATTGTGCTGCTTTCGTCTTAACACCTGACGCATATTCGGGCCTTTTTGTGTGTGAACTGTTCAGTCGCGGAACGTCATAATAAATTATTCAAAATGGTGATTTAATTTAAAAAAAAAAAACGTTTTATTGAATGAAATGTCACAACTGAATAAAAATGACTTTTTGTACGTTTTGTATGTTTTAACATCTGTAAGGTCACCTATTCTGCAAAAGTGACTTTTTTTTTTAATGTATCACTAGAACCGATTTACAGTAAACATCGGATATATCGTTCCTTCCATTTTCCCACACAATCCAAACTTGATCTTGTTCGCGACGTGTTGATCACTTTAGCAGCTAGCAAGCTAAACCTGTCCGAAGAGCTGCAAAGTTCAGAGACGACAGAAATCACGTTTGAACTATTAAACGTGAATATCGTTCTTTCATAAACAAAACAAAAACAATCGTTAAGTAAAAGTGTGAACCGGTAAGTAAGTTCTTACCGGTTCGAGTATTCCGAGGCATTGGAGTGCATGGCAAGTAAATCCCCAAAGTAAAAGGCGTGGCGTAGTGACGTCATCACCGATGATGCACAGCCTGGTTACTCCAAGTGGTGACGCGTTGTTTGGAAAAATTCTCTGGTGTCTCATTTGACGTTTTACAAAAATTCCTTCAGAATTGTATTTGATTATTGGTTGACGTAGAGTCACCATTTATTTCTGAGTAAATCAATACTGCGCATGTGTACAGCGACCGCCATCTTGGATATATTTTCCGGTCCCCTTTGGACAAAAACTACGATTTGTTAAAAAAACTTTTGAATATGAATGACAAAATGATTGAGCGTCAGTGATATAATATTTTATTCGTGCCAGGATAAACTCGTCCCGGCGCACATTAAAGCCTCTCAGGCTAGCATTATCTTAGTGTGCTAGTTTAGCATGCAAGCTGCAAAGAGGGACACGGAAGTTAGCATCACATGCTAGCAGGGTTCAAGTGTGAATTTAAAGTGTTGACGTTGTGTGAAAATGTGCGAAAGAACGACAGTAGAGTACGAGGAGGAACTTTCTCGAACAAAAGTGGAGAAGGAGCGACAACGTCAACTACTGGACGCCGTTTTCAGGAAGCACAGAGCAGGTTTGTTCATTTCTCGTTCTTACTTAGATAAGATCAGAAAGATTAAGATTTGGCAGATTTTTGTTAGTCGTACAAGGGGAAATTTCAGGTTACGGCAACAAAAGCACAGTAGCACACAAGACTACAGTACGAAACACAAGAGCGGATAAAGTGCAAAAACAGGGTAGTGAAATACAATCAGCAATGATATACAGTCTACACGATGACCAGGTCACCGGTGTCTTACACGGTTATTGCTACTGATGGTGAGATGAAGCTTTGAACCATTTCATCAACTGGTTCGAGAACGGCTTCATTTCTTGAAGGTTCATGTGCACACGATGCCACCTGCTGGCCGCGGATGCAATTACAGGCGGCTGTGTCTTCATGTGTGATGGATTGAATGCTGATCTGTTCTGGCTCTTGGAAATGGCGATGTACTGCAAATAATTTGTAGCCAAATGATTCATCTACAAAGTGTGGGATAAAATATACAGTATACATAAAATACTGAATGTTTTCATGTCCATAAATGATTCCGGTATCATGTGCTATGCTAGCTTCATCATGGTTTGATGTCACCTAGCTTGGGCTCAGTGAAAGTGCTTGTGTAACTTGGACAGAACAGAACCCCCCATTTTAATGTCTGAGCCTGAGGGGTTTATATCTCTGAGGGACAGGTAAACATTGGGCAAATTCTGAACCACTTCCCGAATCCGTCACGTGGTACAGCCGGGCAGCGATGCTTCGGTCGTCATCAATTCCGGCCCCTGCCTCCAATGAATCAAGCCTCGGTACACGCTTCGTGGAAGCGCCCATTCGATTACTCGACACACGCTTTGAAGCCCCGGCACCACTTGTAACATCACTAGTTATTGCACGTTTATTGCATGGTTATTGCACGTTTATTGTTCAGAATTTTTAGAGCACTTTTTTATTGTACAGTCTGACAGCTGCTGGAAGGAAAGACCTTCAATATCTCTCCTTGACACACTTTGGAGGTCTCGTCCTGTCACTAATGGCGCTCCTGAGTGCAGTGAGTGTGTGTTGGAGGGCGTGTGAGACTTTGGTCCTTTTGGAGGACAGTGTGGCTGTCATCATCCACTTGCCCACCTCCTCTACCTGTTCCGGAGGACCCCCCAGGAGAGAGCTGGTCTCCTTGATCAACCTCTTCCTGTCAGGCCCTGCGATGCTGCTCCCCCGGCAGACCACACCATATGGCAGAGTACAAACTTTGAGGATTAAAATGATGACAAACAGGTGAATCCGCATGAAGCTTTGGTGCTCTCTGTCAATTCGTGTTAAAAAGATTGGAGCAATAAAGTGTCGTCGTCATGCAGTGCAGCGTAGAGGCTAATTTACCATGTCCACTATGGCGTCCTGTATTTTCACCCGCATGTAAGTGCACATTGTAGTCTTCAGTCTTCAGTTGCTTACATTGCTGATCTACTGCTTAGAGCTTCCAGGGAAAATATACTGTAGTAGTTCCAGTGGTCAATGTAACGAGCGGCCGAGGTGGTGGCTGGTCACATTGTACCTGGTCCACCATTGCTTTCATAGCTTTGCTGCGTGGAATGGTATGCTTGGGAATAAGCCTTTGAAGAAAACAAGGAAGCCCTGCATCCTTTACTGTCAAAAAAGGCTGAGCACCCTTTCCAAACATGGCTAGAAGAACTTAGATGACTTTTCTTAGACGTCTTTTGTCTTCCTGTGTGCTGCAGACATCGGTGAAGAAGACCAGCAGCAGTGGAGCTCCAGGGTGAAGCAGGAGGAGCCACAGCCCCCACTCATTAAAGAGGAAGAGGAGGAACACAGCATCAGTCAGGAGGCGGCACGTCTCAAAGAGCTGGAGGAGTTCCCAGTGATCCGTGTCATTGTGAAGAGTGAAGATGAAGCAGCTGGTGGATCACTAGCAGACAGCCTGTTAGCTCCGCTATCAGACAGCGACAACACAACGTCGGCATCTCATGACACTGATGATGAAGGCTCGAAAGCAGATAAGACACGCCGCACTGACAACTCATGCTTGAAATGTTCGCAGTGTGACAAAACCTTCAGCACCAAGTCAAATCTGAACGTACACATGAGGATCCATACAGGAGAGAAACCTTATGTCTGCTCAGTTTGTGGCAAAAGATTCTCCCAAAAGGCCCAATTTGAGACACACACAAGAACACACACTGGGGAGAAGCCTTTTAGCTGCTCAGTCTGTGGTAAAAAATTCACTCGAAATGAACGTTTGACAATACACACAAGAATACACACCGGGGAGAGACCGTTTTGCTGTTCGATATGCGGTAAAACATTCTGCGACAAAGGTAGCCTGATGAAACACACTCGGACACACACCGGAGAGAAACCTTTCACCTGCTCAGTCTGTGGCACACGTTTTAAGAATTATTCAGCACTGTCCAAGCACAAAAGAATACACACGGGAGAGAAGTCTTTTAGCTGCACAGTGTGTGGTAAAACATTTGCACATAATGAAAGTTTGACAACACATACAAGAATACACACGCGGGAGAGACCATTTCCCTGCTCAGTTTGTGGTAAAACCTTCTCTGTTAAATGTAATTTGATTAAACACACGAGAACGCACACAGGGGAGAGGCCATATTCCTGTACAGTCTGCGGCAAAGCATTCTCCGTGAAATGTAACTTGGTCACACACGCAAGAACGCATTGCTAACCGTGCAGCTCCTCTACGTCTTCTCCCATCGGGTATCTCACGTGCACGCCTGCCAGTATACTTTGTGGGATGCACGGATATTTATGGTTGTTAGCATTGTGGTGACTATTGGCGAGTGACCTGTTTTATTTTGGAGAGCAGGAAGTGTTTCAGTGCTGTTGGTGAGTGTGTTTGCGTCCCCCGAGAACGGTACTTTTCCAGAGCACGTACGCTTTACTTGAATGGTACACGCAGTAATAGCTGGACGTTGTTTGTAATGATTCGCTGGCAGGAAGATTGGAAATGTATCTGACGTTTTGGCCT
This sequence comes from Doryrhamphus excisus, assembly GCF_030265055.1. NCBI lineage: Eukaryota > Metazoa > Chordata > Actinopteri > Syngnathiformes > Syngnathidae > Doryrhamphus > Doryrhamphus excisus. The sequence continues at coordinate 2,010,016 of NC_080477.1, forward strand.
TCAAAATAAAAGCTAGATCAGCATTTTCTTTTATTTGTGCAGGTCTGGTAATTTTTGGATACACCTTACAACAGCCATATATTTCTGTTTTGAAATCTGAGCAGATGATTTTATTTTCTTTATTTAATTATTTATTTGAATGTATGTCAAATTACATTTTTTTAGGGTTAGGGTTGTATTTTCGTATGAAAGTGAGATTTTGTTTTGAGTGTAACCATATGTCTTATGGCTTGATTGACTACAATAAATTGTCATTTCAGTCATTGAAAACGTCTTTGTGGATTTGTGTGGATCAGGGGCGTCCCTAGGGGGCTTAGCCCCCCGGAAATGCACAGGATATGAATGAATGTAGTAGACATTAGGAAATCCAAGAAACAAATAACGAACAAGAACCGGGATATAGATTTCCCACTTTTGGACAGATTTCGTAGAGCTACTCAATTGTTTTAGGCCACCGTTAAATTTTTATGAAAACACATGCTGAATTTTTTTTGGGATCACATGAACACCATCAACTAGAAAAACACAACAGATTTAACAGACATACTCTACTACTATTATTATCATTATTATCATATTTTTATTATCAAAATATATCAAATTATTTAGGGGGGCTTAAGAACATTTTAGTGGGACTGAAGCCCCCGTCGAGTAACCGTGATGCAGTTCGGTTCGGACAGGAAGGGTAAGGGGCAACTGATTTGAGTCTCACATTTTCCACATTCATCAGAATGCATTTAGAGTTTCACAACTACCGACATGTTATCTTCTTTCCTTTCTTCATTTAGCGAGCGGTAGCGGGGGTTGGTAAGTAACTGAGTTAACGGAGACGAATACCCGTGAGTCCCCAAGTAGTGAGTATTTGCCTATTTTGAACGGCTCGTTCATGACTCGCAGCTGGCTTCAACAAACAACAAAGCGCATGCGTACATTGGCGGCCATCTTGGAACTATATCGACGTTTGCATGCACAGAAAAGCACAACGCACAATTGTGAACAAAGATTTAATGTGAAAGACTAACACATTAAATGGCCGTGAGAGAGAGTTTTATGCTCGTGAGGATAAAATCTGAAGCTTCTCAAGCTAGCTTAGCATGCTAGCTGCTAACAAAGACACGCGGAAGTGATCAACATCGCTAAGCAGAGACCGAGTGTGAGTGTAAAGTGGGATCGTGTGAAAATGTGTCAAGTCCAAATGCTGAGAGCGTTGGTGAATCAGCGACTAACTGCGGCTGTTGAAGAAATATTTGTAGTGTTGGAAAGAACCATAGCAGAGTACGAGGAGGAACTTTCTCGAACAAAAGAGGAGAACGAGCGACAACGTCAACTACTGGACGCCGTTTTCAGGAAGCATCAAGAAGAAGCACACGGAGGAGGAGGTTGGTTGACTTCTTCCTCTCACGTGTTCAGCTTTATATATGAACACTGGACACAACTGGCAGTCTTGAACAAATTCCAGTGTACTGGATGCACACGACATGTATTGGAGGACATTGTAACACTGCTTGCAGTGCCTGGGTGGGGCTGACATTGTCCAGGTGGTCAAAAAACGAGATCCGCCAAGTCAGTTCTTCAAGGTTCTGGCTGCTGTGGGGCTTCCTGGGTTGAAACGACTCTACGGCACTTCCGGGACATCGCGGACTGAGCCTCTGGATTGGAGGAAGGCCAACACTGCCCCCTGCTGGGATGAAGGAGACTATTGACAAGGAAGCTTTGTTTGACTCTTATTTCCAATTTGTTTCTTTTCTTGTGTCCTGCAGACAGCAGCGAAGAAGATGATTTGCCCGAGCAGCAGGAGTGGAGCTTCAGGGTGGAGCTGGGGCAGCCACAGATTAAAGAGGAGGAGGAGGAGCACAGCATCAGCCAGGAGGGAGAGCATCCGGAAGGACCGGAGGAGTTCCCAGTGATCGGTGTCATTGTGAAGAGTGAAGATGATGAAGACGAAGGTGAGGAGAAGAGAGAGGCGGAGCCTCCAACAGAAGCTGATGGAGACCACTGTGGAGGATCACCAGCAGACAAGCTCTTAGCTCCACTATCAGATAGTGAGCACACGACGTCACACTCTCCTGACACTGATGATGATGATGATGAAGACTCTACAGCTGATATGACATGTCACCCTGACAACACACGCTTGAAATGCCACCACTGTGACAAGAGCTTCGGCAACAAGAAAACTCTAAAGACACACATGACATGTCACACTGACAGAAAGTGGAAATGCTCTCAATGTGGCAAAGCTTTCAACCGCAAATCGTCTCTGGAAAGGCACATGAGGATCCACACAGGAGAAAAACCATACGTCTGCTCAGTTTGTTGTCACGCGTTTTCTCAGAGCGCCACTCTGACAGCCCACATGAGAAGACACACCGGAGAGAAACCGTTTTCCTGTTCATTCTGTAATTTACGTTTTTTTCGGAGCCAACATTTGAAAACACACATGAGAATACACACTGGAGAAAAATATTATTCCTGTTCAGTCTGTGGTGCGAGTTTTGTACAGAGTCAACATTTGAAAACACACATGAGAAGACACACGGGAGAAAAACCATACGCCTGTTCAATCTGCAACAAACGCTTTTCCGTTCGAACAACACTTGTTAGACACACGAGAACACACACTGGAGAGAAAGTGCTGAGTTGCAGCGTGTGTGATGAAAGGTTCTCCTACAAGTACCAGCTTAACAATCACGCCTGTGCTCCTGACAACAGCAGCGGTACATGAAGCTGCACCACTTGGACTCACCTGTCAAGACTCTGATCACTTTGAACATCACCGCCACATGTAACGTGTGTGTAACAATGTTGTGTGTATAACACAATCTTGGTCATATGCTTTGCCATTTAAATACAATAAAAACAGGAAATAAATACACGAGAGTGTCAGTCAATCGTATTTCATTCAATTACTAACTCTAGCAAGAAGAGAGCCTGAAAAGCTGTTCTGTTGTTAGCCAGTCTGTTAGCATCCATCCATCCATTTTCTGTACCGCTTATGCTCACTTGGGTTGCGGGTATGCTGGAGCCTATCCCAGCTGACATTGGAGTGTTTTGGAATGTGGGAGGAAAGCCACGCACGCATGGGGAGAATATGCAAACTCCACACAGAGATGCCCAATTGGAGAATCGAACCCATTTCTTCCCCATCTGCTGACTGTGTGGCCAACAGAGCCCGCCCAAGGCATAAGCAAACCAAGCACCTGCTTAGGGTCCCGTGACCACTAGGGGGCCCCAAGAGCATTCATTCATTCATTTTCTACCGCTTTTCCTCACGAGGGTCGCGGGGGGTGCTGGAGCCTATCCCAGCTGTCTTCGGGCGAGAGGCGGGGTACACCCTGGACTGGTCGCCAGCCAATCCCAGGGCACATATAGACAAACAACCATTCACACTCACATTCATACCTATGGACAATTTGGAGTGGCCAATTAACCTAGCATGTTTTTGGAATGGGGGAGGAAACCGGAGTACCCGGAGAAAACCCACGCATGCACGGGGAGAACATGCAAACTCCACACAGAGATGGCCGAGGGTGGGGATTGAACCCTGGTCTCCTAGCTGTGAGGTCTGCGCGCTAACCACGAGACCGCCGTGCCGCCCCAAGAGCAATTAACATTTAAAAAATGATTTTGTAGTCGAGGGCCCTAAAGTCAAATTTTGCTTAGGGCCCCACGGAGGCTTGGGCCGGCCCTGGTGGCCAAAATGCTAACCACTCATCCACCGTGCGTGTTAGCATTTTGCATCTTTTTCCTTTCGGTTTTCCTACCACTACTTTTAGTTTACACGGCATGGATATTGTTCATTTGTGTTGACATCAACTCTATTTCACGCCACACCTTATAGGTCAAGGGTGTAATGACACCCCCCACCTGCGAGAGGCAGTCATGCACTGGAATGGACTATGTGTGTGATGCCGGAAGTAGTAAACAACAAACAGAGCACCGTTTTTAAGTCCACGTCAATTCCTTCATTTCTACCGTAGTGTGTACATTGTTATTGTACAAATGTACATAGTTAATTCTGCATTTCAGAATCAACTCGTCTTAGTAAACTTTGAATCTCCTCGGGCTGTCTTAGCTTGCTAGCTACTAACAAAGAGACGCGGAAGTGATAAAGTGTAAAGTGGGATCGTGTGAAAATGTGCCAAGTCCAAATGCTGAGAGCGTTGGTGAATCAGCGACTAACTGCGGCTGTTGAAGAAATATTTGTAGTGTTGGAAAGAACCATAGCAGAGTACGAGGAGGAACTTTCTCGAACAAAAGAGGAGAACGAGCGACAACGTCAACTACTGGACGCCGTTTTCAGGAAGCAACGAGACGAACTAGACAGACAAGGTTAGTTCATTTCTTCCTCTCAGATGTTGATTATATTTACAGGCATGGTCAACAACTTTGGCATTAATGTATATTTGAACTTTGGATATCATTGGTCTTCTTGGACAAATGGGCGTGTCCAATTGATAAAGGATGCACAGGATATGTATTTTACTGTGGTAGGCTCTCCTGGCTCTGGCGATGTGGTTGCCAAGGTGGTACAAAACCTTATTGGTGGCAAGCAGATTTGCACCTAGTTCCCCAAGGCTCCAACCGTCTCAGTTGCCCGACTCTGCATCATGGCACGGACGCCAGGTTTTAAACAATTGTGGGCTCACAGTCCTCCTCCTTCCTGGTACAGTCTATTCGGGGGCTCTGCTTGGACCTCAGATTCATGAGGAACTGTGTGGTTCCTCGTCCTGGTCGCTCTCGGTGGGGTCCATGTGCACTGGACATGTGTACATGTGTTTTGTGGATGTGGAGAAGGCGTTTCAGGCTTAGAGGTTGTGGTTCTACCAATATATTGACTCTCGTCTAGTCTCTCCTCTGGACATGTCCCAACCACCTCAGTCTGGCCGATATTTTCTCCAAGGCCTCTAACATCTAATGTCCCTCTGATGTACTCCTTCCTGATCCTATCCATCCTGGTCACTCCCAATGAGAACCTCAGCATCCTCATCTCTGCTATCCAGTTCTGCTTCCTGTCTCCAGACCAAACAACATGGCTGCTCTCACCACAGTTTTGTATACATTTCCTTTCCTTTTAGCTGAAACGTCGTGGGCCTGCTACTACTGTTTAATAAATAAGGTTTACCTGTCAGCTGGTTATAAATGTGTCCAAGGATAACATTTCTTCTCTATCCTGAAAACCTCATTTGAAAAAAACTCATAACTTGGTTACTTTACTGTACCTTGCAAATATTCTGTCAGGCTAAAGACGAGACCACATGACACAACCAGGAAGTGTGAGGAAGGCTGGTTTGCGGCTGGAGGAGGAGCCTCTCAACGTCTGGCCTTGGTAGACCGGTTAGGCTACTGGCCCAGGAGGATGCAGACCCCAGATTCTGAGACAACCAATAAATCGAGGCAGCAACATTGAGTTTGTTTATCGTGCGGTTCATGCGGATTGATTGATTACCGTGACTGGCCCATTCATTATCATGAGAATACGTTCTAGATGCAGACTAGGCGTTGAGGAGATCTGGGTTGGGGTTCTGGGGGATCTCTGCTTTTTGTGGATGATATGGTCCTGCTGTCTTTTTTGGGCCTTGATCTTCACGTCTCGCTGTCCTCTTTTTGTAGCCCACTTTGATGCACCCGGGATGAGAATCAGCACCTCCAAGTTGGAGTTCATGCTTCTGGCCCGGAAAATGTGGACCTTGCAGTGTAACAGCTGCTGCTCTGCATAGAGAAGCCGCATGAGGTGGCTCAGCTATCTGGTCAGAATGTCTCTTGGATCCCTCCCTGGGGAGTCCAGGGCATGTCCAACCGGCATGGGGCCTCAGGGGAAGACCCAGGACAGGTTGTCGGGACTGTTTCTCTCAACTGCCCTGGCAATGCCTCAGGATCTGTTGGGAAGAGCTGGGCGAAGTACTTTTGTTGGATGGAAGCCTGAGTTTCTCTGTTTTGGGTTAGCTGCTCACCCTGCATAACCACAGCCATGAATTGGCCATTTTATTGACGGTGCATGTTCCTTTCATGCCATGTTTGGGTTAGGGCTAGCCCTCTGCTGGGGTGAAGCAGACACACCACTGACAAGGAAGCTTTGTGTGACTTTGATTTCTAATCTTGTGTCCTGCAGACATCATTGAAGAACATCTTCCCCCTAAGCATCAGGAGTGGAGCTTCCTGGTGGAGCAGGAGGAGCCACGGATTAAAGAGGAAGAGGAGGATCACAGCATCAGTCAAGAGGAGCTTGGAGGGTGGGAGGAGTTCCCACATATTTTTGTATCTGTGAAGAGCAAAGATGAAGACGACAGTGAAGGTGAGGAGGAGAGAGAGGCGGAGCCTCCAACAGAAGCTGATGGAGACCACTGTGGAGGATCACCAGCAGACAAGCTCTTAGCTCCACTATCAGATAGTGAGCACACGACGTCACACTCTCCTGACACTGATGATGATGATGATGAAGACTCTACAGCTGATATGACATGTCACCCTGACAACACACGCTTGAAATGCCACCACTGTGACAAGAGCTTTGGCAACAAGAAAACTCTGATGAGACACATGGTCTGTCACGCTGACAGAAAGTGGAAATGCTCTCAATGTGGCAAAGCTTTCAACCGCAAGTCATCTTTGGAAAGGCACACGAGGATCCACACAGGAGAAAAACCGTACACCTGCTCAGTTTGTTGTCATGCGTTCTCTCAAAACTCAAGTTTGACAGCACACATGAGAAGACACACCGGAGAGAAACCTTTTCCTTGTCCATTCTGTGATTTACGCTTTGTATCGAGTCAACATATGAAAACCCACGCAAGAATACACACTGGGGAAAAACCATATGTCTGTTCAGTCTGTGGCACACGCTTTGTACAAAGTCAAAATTTGAAAACGCACATGAGAAGACACACAGGAGAAAAACCATATTCCTGTTCAAGATGCAACAGAAGCTTTTCTGACCGAACAACATTTATAAGACACACAAGACGACACACGGGAGAGAAGGTGTTTAGCTGCAGTGTGTGTGGGGAAAGGTTCTCCTATAAGTACCAGCTTAACAATCACACCTGTGCTGCTGAGAACACCACCGGCACATGAAGCTGCAGGACTTGAACTCACCTGTCAAGACTAATAACTTTGTGACATCACCCCATAACACGTGACATCATCATCATCAACATGCTTCTGCCACTGAAATACAATTAAAATTTGGGAGAAAAGCTGTACCTTTTCATTTGATTAAATTGTCATCTTTAGCTGAGAGGATGAAAGCTTTTCAGAACAATTTTATGATTTTGTTCATAACTTGAATGAACAAAATGTGTTGATGCATGCTGCATTGAGGGAGTCCGGTTTGGAGGCTGCGGCGTTGGGTTTTTCTGGCTTCTGTGGTCTTGCTGGCTTCATGATGTCCAGCTCTCACTCCATCGATTCACAGTCAATGTGAAGCGGCGGGGAGGAAAATCAACACTTGAAAGTCAGAGTCCAAGGTTCTCACCTGGAAAAGAGGGGATGAGCTCCTCCCCCTGGTGGAGCAGTTCAAGCACCCCGGGGTCTTGTTCACAAGTGAGGGAAGCTTGTATTGCGAGGCGGACAGGCGGATCGGTGTGGTGTCTCCATTGATGCTGACTCAACACATGACAACAGAAGCTGATGGAGGATCACCAGCAGACAAGCTCTTCACTCCACCATCAGATAGTGAGCAGACACCCAACATCCAGGGATGGGACACTGCGATGGTGACATCTTCTCAGTGCCTAGGTGTTCATCTGAACCATAAGCTGGACTGAACTGACAACATGTACTTTACACAAAAAGACTCAGGGGGCTCTCACGAAGACCTTCTATGACTCTGTGACAGCAGTCTTCTGTGGTGTGGTCTGCTGGGGGAGCAACATCACGGCAGCTGACAGGAAGAAGCTGGACAAGCTGATCAAGAAGGTCAGCTCTGTCCTGGGGTGTCGTCTGGAACAGGTGGAGGAGGTGGGCAAGCTGTCCGTCATGATGCACAACATAACTTCTTGACTTGGCACTGGGTTAGGGTTAGGGTTCTTGTATGCCCTTGTGGGACTAATAAAGGCAAGTCTCATCTTTCTAACATCACCTGGAACGTGTGGCATTGTTGTGGCTAACAGTCTTACAAGTATAAAATACTGTGATGTGGCAGTTCTCTTTCATTAAATTGCAAACTTTAGTCAAAAAGGAAGGCTACTCGATTGTTAGCATCTTTTTTCCTCTGTGCTGGTTTGTTTTCCTCATCTTGGGATATTCTTTCGTGTGTCTACTGCTGCTTTTAATTTACTCTGACTCTGTACTGTCCATTCTTCGTGTGGATGTTTTTATTTTTATTGAGCAATGGCTTCGCCATTCCTATAGGGGGCAGTCATGTACTCGTGTGCCCTCGTTGTACGTTACCGGAAGCAGGAGAGAAACCATTCACGTGCACACTTTGTGGTAAAAGGTTCCCTCAGAAGGTTCATTTGACAGCACACACACGAACACACACCGGAGAGAAACACAACTTCTGTTCCATCTGTAACACACATTTGTGTGATAGTTCAGCATTGGATCAGCACATGAGAAAACTCCACGGGGAGAAGCTCTTAACCTGCTCCGTCTGTGGTATAAGTTTTACACGAAATTCAGATTTGAAAAGACACATGAGAACGCACACCGGGGAGAAACCTTTTACCTGCTCCGTGTGCGGTATAGGATTGGCTCAAAAGTCACATTTGACAGCACACATGAGAAGACATACTGGAGAGAAACCTTTCATGTGCGCATTCTGCGGCGTTGGATTTGCTCAAAAGTCGTGTTTGACAAAACATACAAGAATTCACACCGGAGAAAAACCATATTCCTGTTCGGTCTGCAACAGAAGCTTCAATGCAAGCTCGGGTTTGGATCAACACATGAGAAGACACGCTGGAGAGAAACCTTTTACCTGCTCAGTCTGTGGTTTAGGTTTTGTACGGAATCCGGATTTGAAAATCCACATGAGAAGACACACTGGAGAAAAACCATATTCCTGTTCAAGCTGCAACAAAAGCTTTTGTGACCGAACAACACTTGTAACGCACGTGAGAACACACACGGGAGAGAAAGTGTTCCGTTGCAGTGTGTGTGATGAAAGGTTCTCCTATAAGTACCAGCTTGACACTCACAAGTGTTCCGGTGAGAGCAGCAGCAGTCAATGAAGGCAGTCATGATTTTCTAACACCACCACGTATAACCTGAGTGACGTGTGTGTATAACACCGTTTGTTAATCTGCTTCTGCTATTGAAAAGTCATGAACATACAAAGGCAAGCTGTGTCGGTGTCGCTTTTATTTCCTTCAAATTCCAAACTAGAGCCAAGAAGAGGCTGAAAAGCTGCTGTGTTGTTAGCCTGCTGTTAGCATTGAGCGTCTTTTTTCTCTCAGCGGCTCTGGTGTGCTGTCCACCGACGTGAGAGGTCAAGGGTGTAGAGACACCTCCCCACCTGAGGGAGGCAGTAATGCACTAGAACAGGACTCGGCAACCTTTAGCAGCAGAATAGCCATTTTGCCTCATGTTACATTCAAAAAAGTGTGAAGCCACCAAACGTTACACAGCTTATAAACGTGTAGAAATAGTAATATTTTTTAAATGTTAGCTGTTGGAACCAAACTCACCAACCAGAAGTCAAGTGTATTTCATCCCAAAAGAGCCTCACAGGGCTTCAAGTCCTGCGTGTCGGCCTCCTCTCAGCTCCTTCAACACTGAACTCTGCAAGCCTTCTTAGTCATTCGCCTGTTTTTAAAAATAAAAACTAACATAAAAAGCCCATCAGAGTTCACGTACCGTATCTGCATATGAGAGTCGCTGCCAAAATACCGTTTACACTCAGGCGCGGGGCAGCCATGACGCAAGCGACATTTCCGCTCATTTCATGTATACCTTACTGTTTTAGTCTTGACTTAACTTGCGTGCAGAAAGGGCCATCAAAATGATCTATCCATCCATCCATTTTCTATGCCGCTTATCCTCTCTAGGGTGGGGGTATGCTGTCTTTACACTCACACCAGTCCAGGGTGCCAATCCCAGGGCACATATAGACAACAACCATTCCCACCCACATTCATACCTATGGACAATTAGGAGTGGCCAATGGATCTAACATGCATATTTTCGGAATGGGGGGGAAGGCGGAGTACCCGGAGAAAAGCCACGCACGCACAGAGAGGATTGAACCACGTTCTGCCCGTTCCCCTGACTGTGTGGCCGACATGCTAACCACTCTCCACCGTGCGGCCCAAAATGATCTACACTCCAGTCTGGGAGTTTGGGTAATGTTTTATATTCATTAAAACGATGACGTATGATGACGCTGCAAAAGGAGAATCCAGGCTGTCCTCCATTTCCTGGAAGTTAATACCAGACGGTATGGGTCAAGCGTGTAAGTACACCCCCTCGCCTGTGGGAGGCAGTAATGCTCGAATGTATTAGCTGTGTCTCGTCCGCAGGAAATGGCAAAAAGGGTCAAGGAAAATAAAGCAGCAAGACGATTCGGTTAAACCTTTATTGTTGTGTTTGTTCTCACTTTAGTACAGATGGTTACATCTTATAGAAAAATAGTGAAAAAGAATTATTATTGGCGTCGGCATTAACTCGTCCTCGTATTACTTTTGAAGCTAGCTTAGCATGCTAGCTGCTAACAAACAGACGCGGAAGTGATCAACATCGCTGACCAGAGACCGAGTGTGAGTGTAAAGTGGGATCGTGTGAAAATGTGTCAAGTCCAAATGCTGAGAGCGTTGGTGAATCAGCGACTAACTGCGGCTGTTGAAGAAATATTTGTAGTGTTGGAAAGAACCATAGCAGAGTACGAGGAGGAACTTTCTCGAACAAAAGAGGAGAACGAGCGACAACGTCAACTACTGGACGCCGTTTTCAGGCCTGGAATGGCGCCACACAGAACAGGTTGGTAGTGTAGGTGTTCATGAACGCTACTCATTTAAAACGGCTTTCACCGTGTAGAATCCGTGTCTTTATGTACTCAAGGGGAGAGCTTGTAGTCTGCAGATTATGATTTTCTTTTCGGGGGCATTTGTGTTCTGTCGTTTTTGGTTGTCTTTGTAAGCTAACGTCTACTCTTTAAATATTGACTTGTTAAGGAGTAGGAGATATCGGTGCGAAAGTCTAGAGTGCCCTCTTGTGTCTGTGAAATTTTATATATGTATTCATATTTTCATTTATAAGTCGCTCTGGAGTATAAGTTGCAGGAACAGCCAACCTATGAAAAAAGTGCGAGTTCTAGTCCGTAAAATAGGGTAGTATGCTGACTCAAACCAGAGCCATTGCGAGTAGACTAATTCAAGCCACTGAAACAGAAGGACGTCAGACTTGACGATCATGTCCAACTTGATCAACATGTTCGTTCATTCATTTTCTACTGCTTTTACCCAAGAGGGTCACGGGCATGTTGGAGCCTATCCCAGCTGTCTTTGGGCGAGAGGCGGGGTCGCCAGCCAATCACAGAGCACATATAGACAAACACCCACATTCATACCTGTGGACAATTTGGAGTCGCCATGTTTTTGGAATGGAACCCACACACGTACGGGGAGAACAGGCATACTGCACACAGAGATGCCTGAGGGTGGAATCGAACTGGGGCCAATTGTGGCCTGCGCACTAACCACTCGAACCTCGTGCAGCCCTTCATCAAAATATATCCATGCAAAATACACATTTTCACCCGGACTACTCTAAATGAATGAACAATGAATCGTTTGTTTCTTTTCTTTTTCCTGATGGCGGAGTCGCCACAGCGGATCTTTTTGATCCACATACTGATGATCATACATCAGTATGGCTGCAGGGGGAATGTCTGTTAGGGAAGCACTGCACTAAGCTGCTCATACAGTCACGTCACATGACTGACATCACATGACATGCAGTGACTCTAGGGACCTGTTATGGTCATTTTCCACCCATTGTATTGAGTTGTGGATCCGTATGAAAACATTTCCCTCTTGCTGGGAATCACCAGAATTACCAGACTATAATAACTTTATCTGGCTTACAGGCATGCCCATATAAGGAAGTCCGCCGTCTGTGATGTCACAAAGGAGCAGTTTTACCACACCTTTTGAAAGCGAGCGCTTTAAGCCAACCCAAACTTCTTCCAAATGAGCAAACCTCATTATCTGACACTTGGGCATGGTTTAACCCCAGAATACAACAATGTAACTACACTTATAGGTCAGAAACGTGCAGAAGGCGTCATAGGTCCCCTCGAAGAGTGGCTAGTATTTCCACGATGATGATAATACTGTGTATTTATAAATACAGTGAGTTTCTAATGTAATGTCATTCTGCCACGTGTATCTGCCAGTGTTCAACGTATTTCAGGAGCAAAGTGTGAAGGAAAGGGTTCAAATCCTTTTTAGTAGTTCCACTCGCACAGTCTACGATATTTTCCAGAGCAGCCCATGTTAATTCTGATAAACGAGGCCCCTGGTGAAGACTACTGTCAGGGTGGCGACTGATCCTCAGAGACATTGTCAGAACATAGGCTGGTACAGGACAATGCCGGACGTGACTCTCTTTGCCTTGTTGTGTCCTGCAGACGCCAATGAAGGACATCTTCCCCCTGAGCAGCAGGAGTGGAGCTCCAAGGTGCAGCGGGAGGGGCCACTGCCCCCTGGCAATGAAGAGAAAGCGCCACAGGTCTCCCACATTAAAGAAGAAGAGGAAGAGCACGGCGTCACTCATGAGGAGCTGGAGTTCCCAGCGATCGGTGTCATTGTGAAGAGTGAAGATGATGAAGACGACGGTGAAGGTGAGGAGAAGAGAGAGGCGGAGCCTCCAACAGAAGCTGATGGAGACCACTGTGGAGGATCACCAGCAGACAAGCTCTTAGCTCCACTATCAGATAGTGAGCACACGACGTCACACTCTCCTGACACTGATGATGATGATGATGAAGACTCTACAGCTGATATGACATGTCACCCTGACAACACACGCTTGAAATGCCACCACTGTGACAAGAGCTTTGTTACCAAGGGAAATCTGACACGACACATGAGAAATCACACAGGAGAGAAACCATTCACCTGCACACTTTGTGGTAAAAGGTTCCCTCAGAAGGTTCATTTGACAGCACACACACGAACACACACCGGAGAGAAACACAACTTCTGTTCCATCTGTAACACACATTTGTGTGATAGTTCAGCATTGGATCAGCACATGAGAAAACTCCACGGGGAGAAGCCTTCGAAGCCTTCGACTTCCTCCGTCTGTGGTATAAGTTTTACACAAAATTCAGATTTGAAAAGACACATGAGGACGCACGCTGGGAAGAAACCTTTTACCTGCTCCGTGTGCGGTATAGGATTGGCTCAGAAGTCACATTTGACAGCACACATGAGAAGACATACTGGAGAGAAACCTTTCACATGCTCATACTGCGGTGTGGGATTTGCTCAAAAGTCGTGTTTGACAAAACATACAAGAAAACACACCGGAGAAAAACCATATTCCTGTTCGGTCTGCAACAGAAGCTTTTGTGACCGAACAACACTCGTCACACACATGAGGAGACACACGGGAGAGAAACTGTTCGGTTGTGCTGTGTGTGCGGAAAGGTTCTCCTATAAGTACCAGCTGAACAACCACAGGTGTGCTGCTGAGAAGAGCAGCAGTCAGTGAAGCTGAACCACTTGGACGGTCAAATAATAATTCTGTAACAGCGTCGCCATGTATGACTTGTTGTTGTGTGTCTAACACAATTTGTTGGCATGCTTCTACGTTTAAGTGTAATAAAAAAACTGCTGTGTCAGGGTGTCAGTTTTATTTTATTAAAGAGGCTGAAACGCCGCTCTGTCTGTTAGCCTGCTGTTCGCATTTAGCATCTTGTTTTCCTCCCTTCCTCTGTCAGCCTCTGATTTTAGTTTACGCTGAATGATTGTTGTCATTTGGACTGAGCAAATATTTACACATCTGAGGGGGTGTAGAGCAAGGGTGCAATGACACCTCCTCACCTGTAGGAGGCCGTAATGCCAGAATGTATTAGCTGTGTCTTGTCTGCTGGAAACGAAAAAAGGGTCAAGGAAATAAAGCTGCAAGACGATTCGATTAAACGCTTATTGTTGCGTTTGTTGTTAATTTAGTACACATGAATAATTATTCGTGCCGGGATAAACTCGTACCCGCCTCACTTTGTAGCTTCTCGGACTAGCTTAGCATGCTAGCTGCTAACAAAGACACGCGGAAGTGATCAACATCGCTGACCAGAGACCGAGTGTGAGTGTAAAGTGGGATCGTGTGAAAATGTGTCAAGTCCAAATGCTGAGAGCGTTGGTGAATCAGCGACTAACTGCGGCTGTTGAAGAAATATTTGTAGTGTTGGAAAGAACCATAGCAGAGTACGAGGAGGAACTTTCTCGAACAAAAGAGGAGAACGAGCGACAACGTCAACTACTGGACGCCGTTTTCAAGCCTGGAATGTCGTCACACAGATCAGGTTGGTAGTGTAGGTGTTCATTTAACCTATCTACTCTATCCGTTCCTAATGTTTTCTCCGTGGGCATCCGGTGCCTTTATGTGTTCGATCCAAACAGCCATACGACGGGAAGAGCATATCGATAATTGTCATTTGTCTTTCATGTTTATTTTCACAAACGTGTGCGTGTTTGTGAATTGTTTAACTGTTGTCATCGTTATACGTGAATATTGTAATGTTGTTCAGTGGTTCCCGCAGGACTCCAATGTATCTGTGGCATTGGTTTGGTGCTGCCATCTTTCATTTGTATAATTGGCCATGATGCATAGCACCGTGCGTGCGTGCGTGCGTGCGTGTGTGCGTGTCGAACGGGTCAAACTGAGCTTTTTGGTTTGTTACATAAGAAACGTGAGACAACAGAACATGACGTTATTGACTTATGACTGATCTTCTTGGTGTCTGAGCACCCATGAAGACACACAATGAATCCAATCTCCAGGTGTGTAATCTGCACGTGTGTATGTAGCATGGAGGTACCCCAGCTGCTGTGAGGGACGCTAATGAGATCCTCAGAGATGTTGTAGGACTACGCCTCATGTGATGGAGCTCAGCTGGACCTTTCTAAAGCACGTGTTTGTCTTCTTGTGCCCGGTAGATGTCAGTGAAGAACATCTTCCCCCTGAGCAGCAGGAGCGGAGATCCAGGGGGGAGCAGGAGGAGCCCCGGCACCCCAACATTAAAGAGGAGGAGGAGGAGCACAGCATCAGCCAGGAGGGAGAGCATCCGGAAGGACCGGAGGAGTTCCCAGTGATCGGTGTCATTGTGAAGAGTGAAGATGATGAAGACAACGGTGAAGGTGAGGAGAAGAGAGAGGCGGAGCCTCCAAGCAGCAGCTCAACTCAACACATGACAACAGAAGCTGATGGAGACCACTGTGGAGGATCGCCAGCAGACTTGGCTCCGCTCTCAGACAGTGACGACACGTCACAGTGTGCCGACACTGACGAAGAAGACCCCAAAGCTGATAAGACAAGTCAAAGTGACAACACACACTGGAAATGTTCTCTGTGTGACAAAACGTTTGGCAAGAAGAGGAACCTGAAAAGACACATAAGGATCCACACAGCGGAGAAACGATTCATGTGCTCCTTCTGCGGTAAAAGATTCTATCATAAGGGACATTTTGAAACCCACATAAGAACGCACACCGGAGAGAAACCTTTTTCTTGCTCAGTTTGTGGCAAAAGTTTCTCTCAGAAGATAACTTTGATAGCGCACATGAGAACGCACACCGGAGAGAAACCCTTCTCCTGCTCAGTGTGTGGTCAGCGATTCACATACAGTACAAACTTGACGGCGCACATAAGAATCCACACCGGGGAGAAACCTTTCAGCTGTTCGGTGTGCGGTATAAGATTTGCACGGAATTTTGATTTGAAAAAGCACTTGACAAAACACAGCGGGTAAAGATGGTAAAGATTGTGAACGGTAACGATCCTTGGCGGTAACGATCCTTGGCGGTAACGATCCTTGGCGGTAACGATCCTTGGCGGTAACGATCCTTGGCGGTAACGATCCTTGGCACCTGAGGCGCCAGCATTTGCCGACACAGAAAGACGAGGAAGATCGATTGTCTTCCAGGCGTCATGAGGGAACTATGCACAGTTCGTATTGCTCTTTAGAAGAAATAAGAACGTTCTGGTGAAATGTTGTCTAAATGTTGTCTAGCACAGGTTTTAGCCACAAGGTGCTGGTCCCCCGTTTTCCAGAAGGGACAATTGGGTTCAAAACCTGGTGGATTCTGTCAATGCTTTTAGAAATGGCCTTTTGTTGCGGGTCAGATAGATGATGGACTTTCTTTATTGTCATTGCACAATAACACAGCAGTGAAATTGCCAACGAAATGTTGTTGCCTGGCTCCCGTATATAATAAATAATAATAATTATGGCAAAGGAGAAATTGTGAGTCTCAGCAAAACATGAAACTCCTATATGACCGTCGAGAGCAACACCAGTTCAGTCCAGGAGACCAGGTTTTGGCTCTGGCCTGTAGTGAGCTCACATTTCAAGCTAAGCATACCGGTCCTTTTCCTGTGACGGACCAGGTTTCACATTTGAATTCTTTTATTTCAACACCCGGCCGGAGAAAAGCGTGTTCCCGACGAGCTGATGGTTAGCTAACCCGAAGGACCATGTGCGGCCTGTCCTAGCTGTCGGTCCTGTGTCCTTGCAGGAGGGGGACGGTTAGCTGGAGCTGGATGACAGTTGGTTGTGTGGTCGCTTAAAATCTTCTCAGTCGCTCCCTGAGTTGGAGAAGCTCTTGTCTCTTTGCCAGAGAAGAAACGCAATGATTGGCTGATTTGGTGCAGCACCTGGGCGGACGCTCCACCCCCAGCAGCTCTCTCCTCTCCTGGACTTCACGCTGCACCATGCTGCTTTTTGTTTGGCTGTTTGTTTACATTTGTTACAATAAATCATCTAAAAACCTCCACGGTCCCTGCCACAACCCATGAGCAAGGTGGTGCAACCATACAATTGGACAGTAGACACAAGACTGCATGAACACAAAGCTTTCAAAGGATTGGGATCTCTGAAGCCATCTAGCGGTAACACCGAGTCATTGCACTTGGATCACACATGGATGCGTGACCACGTGATCAAGACCTTAACATGCAATTAAACTTATTGGCACATGTTATGAAAACGTACATGAAAGTAATTTACTGAGTTCTACAACACACACAGTGGTGGAAATCTAGATGGAACTGTTGAGGGCACGAAGCCAAGACGACAGAGAACATTGAGAACATTGATCCAATTGAATCCAAAGGATCACATCTGGGACATCATGTCTCGCTCCATCCACCAACGCCAGGTTGGACCACAGACTGTTCAGGAGTTGGTGGAGGCTTGAGTCCAGGTCTGGGAGGAGATCCCGTAGGAGAACGCCGCCGCCTCATCAGGAGCATGCCTCGGCTTTGTAGGGAGGTCACACGGGCATGCGGAGGCCACACCCACGACTGAGCCTCATTTTGACTTGTTTAAAAGATCAAAGTTGGATCAGCCTGTAGTGGGTTCTTCCACGTTCATTTGGAGTTTAACTCCAAGTCCATTCCTCCACGGGTTGATACGTTTGACTTTCATTGATCATTTTTGGGTGATTTTATTGTCAGCACATCCAATCATGGAAAGAACATTCATTCGTTTTCTACCGCTTATCTTCACGAGGGTTGCCGGGGTGCTGGAGCCTATCCCAGCTGGAAAGAACAAAGTATCTCATCCAAATATTTCACTCACTCAGATCTACAACGTGTTACTTTGGTGTTCCCTTTATTTCTTCAGCAGTTTAACCTCGGACGGCTGATCCCAACAAGCAGTCCTTCAGGAAGGAACGTCTGGACCATGACCAGGGGTCTACTGGCTCACCGAGCCGTCCTCTTCTGGGTGGGACACTGCTCGGTCTGAGTGAAACCAGTGAGTTGTTTTACTGCATTGAAATGGTCGACGTGCATGAAGAAGACAGTATTACGAAGACGTCACACGAGATGGCGACAGAATAAGATAAGATAAGATAAGATAAGATAAGATCTATTTATTTGCTGCTGCTCTCCCCAGCACACGTGTGATTGCTGACCTGGTACTTATAAGAGAATCTTTCATCACACACGCTGCAGCTAAACACTTTCTCTCCCGTGTGTCGTCTTGTGTGCGCCATCAAATTTGTATTTCGAGTAAATCGTTTGCCACAGACTGAGCAGGGAAATGGTTTCTCGCCGGTGTGCCCTCGAATGTGTGTTTTCAAACTTTGCCTTTGAGAAAATCTTTGAGCACACACGTGGCAACAGAACGGTTTCTCCCCCGTGTGTCTCCTCATGTGTCGCACCAATGCCGACCTCTGGCGGAACGCTTTGCTGCAGATGGAGCAGGGAAAAGGTTTCTGTCCAGTGTGTGTTTTCATGTGACTTGCTAATTGCGTTTTGAATGCTAAACCTTTCCCGCAAACTGAGCAGATGAAAGGTTTCTCACCCGTGTGTATTCTTGTGTGCTTAATCAGTGCCGAACTTTCATGAAAACCTTTGCTGCAGATGGAGCAGGAATATGGTTTTTCTCCAGTGTGCGTTCTGACGTGTCTTTTCAGGTAATCCTGGCGGGAGAATCTTTTGTTACACACTGAGCAAGCAAAAGGTTTTTCTCCGGTGTGACTTCTCATGTGTCTTATCAAAAACGCCTTGGCCGTAAAGCTCTTGTCACAGTGGTGGCATTTCAAGCGTGTGTTGTCAGGGTGACATGTCATATCAGCTGTAGAGTCTTCATCATCATCATCATCAGTGTCAGGAGAGTGTGACGTCGTGTGCTCACTATCTGATAGTGGAGCTAAGAGCTTGTCTGCTGGTGATCCTCCACAGTGGTCTCCATCAGCTTCTGTTGGAGGCTCCGCCTCTCTCTTCTCCTCACCTTCACCGTCGTCTTCATCATCTTCACTCTTCACAATGACACCGATCACTGGGAACTCCTCCGGTCCTTCCGGATGCTCTCCCTCCTGGCTGATGCTGTGCTCCTCCTCCTCCTCTTTAATGTGGGGGGGCAGGGGCTCCTTATCTTCCTCTTCATCGTGGGGGGGATGGGGCTCCTCCTCTTCCTCTTTAATGTGAGGGGACCGGGGCTCCTCCTGCTCCACACCAGAGCTCCAGTCCAGAACATCTGTGGGACACAAGAAGACAAAGACGTGCTTTACAGAAAGGTAAACAGGATTAGACAAAAGACTCCATATCATCTCCATATGATCAATTGTGTAGAATTGACGGGAGACGAGAGCCGACAGGCTGAAGGAAAGCCGATGGCCTGATGTTCTGATGAGTGCTGACCACCTGAAGGATGAGGATGAATCAGCAAAAGTGGAAAGGACTTTTGTTGTTTGTTGAAGATGTTTCAGCGTGGAGGCTCCCTATGTGGGTCCCTGCCGGACAGTCCCTGCCAGGCTGCGGCTTCTTTCAAGAGTCTTCCAAACCGGAAGCGGTCCTCCGAGCCATCATTATCAAATGAAGCGCTGACTCCACGTTGCAGCGTGCTCGGTCTCTCTAGCGTGGGGTCATTGAACTCCTCACCGCATAAACGACATCTCGGGATTTCTTCCTGGGGGTGATCCAGCTTTCGTCTGAGGGGGTTGGTGGGCTTGGACTGCAATCCACCGTCCAGGCCCCCTCTAGACTAAAGACGAACTATGAGGGCGAACAACCGCTTGTTATGCAGGCTCACCAGAGCGACCACAAACAGAAACCAAACGATGTCGATATGATGTCAATGATCAAGTGTAAAGTTACTAAACAGAAGAAGACAAACCTGCTCTGTGAGACACAACCCGATGCTTCCTGAAAACGGCGTCCAGTAGTTGCCGCTCCTCCTCTTTTGTTGGAGAAAGTTCCTCCTGGTACTCTGCGATGGTTCTTTCGCACATTTCACACAATCCCAACACTTTAATCTCAAGACTTGACGCTCACTGGATCTGGATCTCTGCCTGGCAATATGTTGACACCGTCCGCGTCTCTTTGTTAGCAGCTAGCAAGCTAAGCTAGCCCGAGAAGCGCCCAGGCGCGTTCACGCTAATGTTTACGGATACGAAGACTTATAAACGGTGTTTATTCTGTTACACCACCCACGTGTGTACGCGTGGATTAAGAACACGATGATAACGACTGCAGGAGCGTCCTCTCCATCAAAGGCCATTTTGTTTCCCCCGATCTATTAGTGTCGATGGCTACCGTGCATGGCTGTACAGTACTGCCATCTATCGGTGACTTTTGGCTACCACATGATACGTTCAACGGTACAGTATGACGGATGCCGCGGCTACTGATCATTAGAATTCCACTTACACACAGAACACACTAAACACACGTGTGAGAAATGAGGCAGTGCAACTATGACATCGGCATAATAATAATAATAATAATAATAATAATAATAATAATAATAATAATAATAATAATAATAATAATAATAATAATAATAATAATAATTACAAGTCAGCAAAATAAAGTCAATCGTGCAAAACCAAACAATTGAAACCGTTGAAAATCTCAATTTATTCCTTCGGTGGGAATCGACTCTTCTGATCCACTTCAAGTATCGACTCTCAGAGTCGGCTCATCTGCGCATGACACGTCAGGAGTGTAAGGTCGAGTGTGCTAGCCGAATAATTGAGCTAAAATGTGGCTAATGTGTCAGTGTTATTGTTTGTTATAGATTATGTACACATTTATGTCATACACAATAGGATACACGCGTCTCACTGCGCGAGAAGCTTCTCATGCCAGCTTAGCTTGCTAGATGCTAACAAAGAGACGCGGAAGTGGATGACACATCAGGAAACGGGATCGGCTGTGGGTGAAAAGCGTCGGGATCGTGTGAAAATGTGTCAAGTCCAAATGCTGAGAGCGTTGGTGAATCAGCGACTAACTGCGGCTGTTGAAGAAATATTTGTAGTGTTGGAAAGAACCATAGCAGAGTACGAGGAGGAACTTTCTCGAACAAAAGAGGAGAACGAGCGACAACGTCAACTACTGGACGCCGTTTTCAGGAAGCATCAAGAAGAAGCACACGGAGCAGGTTGTATTTGATCTTTGGTCATCTTGGTCGAATACCGTCCATTGTCCATTCCTTTGGAGTCCATGAGGACTTCTCCATATGAACGTCTGGCATGGTTAGGCACTGCAATGGGGAACTTCTTCTCCCAGTTGGGGTGGAAGGATAAATGCCACTGTGCGCATGTCCAAAGTGTGCCACCAACATAAGACAGACAACGAAAAAGATCCAGCTTTAAATTTTAGAATAAAGTCCAACTCTCAAGAGAAAAGGTTTTGTAAGAAGAAAAAAGCTGTCATTTTACGAGAATAAATTGCTAATCAAGAAAACATTTTTTTTACCAGCATTGGAAAACTCAAGGATGAACTGGAAGTAAAGTTCATCTCATTTTGGGAAGAATGAGGTTGCTCTGTTGGACTTGATCGCTAATCTGTGCCTTCTGGTGTCCTGCAGACGTCCGTGAAGAAGGTCTTCCTGAGCAGCAGGAGTTGAGCGCCAGGGTGGAGCTGGAGGAGCCACAGCCCCCCCGCATTAAAGAGGAAAAGGAGGAGTTCCCAGTGATCGGTGTCATTGTGAAGAGTGAAGATGATGAAGACGACGGTGAAGGTGAGGAGAAGAGAGAGGCGGAGCCTCCAACAGAAGCTGATGGAGACCACTGTGGAGGATCACCAGCAGACAAGCTCTTAGCTCCACTATCAGATAGTGAGCACACGACGTCACACTCTCCTGACACTGATGATGATGATGATGAAGACATCTGACAGCTGATATGACATGTCACCCTGACAACACACGCTTGAAATGCCACCACTGTGACAAGAGCTTCGGCAGGAAGAGAAATCTGAAAAGACACATGAGCATCCACACAGCAGAGAAACCGTTTGAGTGTGCGGCTTGCAGCAAAAGATTCCCCACGAAGGAACGTCTGACAGACCACGCGAGGACTCACGACAAACGATTCATATGCATGGTGTGCGGCAAAGCTTTTTCTGGGGGTCACCATTTGAAAAGCCACACACGGACACACACGGGGGAAAGACCGTTTGCCTGCTCCGTGTGCGGCCAAAGATTCTCTCAGAAGTGCAGTTTGGACAAGCACGCTGTCATGCACACCGGAGAGAAAGCCTTCAGTTGTACGTTCTGCGGTCAGAAGTTCTGGCAGAAAGGCACGTTGACAAGACACACGAGAATCCACACCGGAGAGAAACCATTTTCCTGTTCAGTCTGCCATGCGGCTTTTAGTCATCGCTCGGCATTAATCAAACACATGATGACACACATTGGGCAGCCATAGGTAGACATGATCATCATGTACCAGCTGCTCTTCATTCGAGGAGCTTTTTAAAGCGATGATTAAAATAAGCTCGGTGTCACTACATCGATGTGATGGACATGATCCACATGATCAATATTATTGATTGGCTGTCCCCTGTATCCACTCCTGGTAATGTTGTCAATAAAACAAGACGAACACTGGCTGCCTTGTTTTGTGCCATCTATCTGCCTCAAAAGTGGATCAATCTACCAACGTACAAATCAAGGTAGGTCGTACCTCGTACATCTCGTACAACTCGTACATCTCGTACATCTCGTACATCTCGTACAACTCGTACAACTCGTACATCTCGTACAACTCGTACAACGTACAAACAGTATATGCCGCAGAAAAGCCACTCATTGCTAGGATGCCACACCGCCGTCCGGTTTATCCCAGCTATCATGTCCACGCAGAAACCGAAGCAGAACACCCTTCCATCGCCCCCCAAACACGAAGCATATCAGAGCATTATTTACGACGGAAACAAGCTTCCGCTGACAAAAGTCTTTTGGTCTGCACCGACACTTGACGTCTGACTGCTGAGTCCATTATTTGGCCAAAATGACCAACAGGTTGATTTTAAAAGCCTTTTCTTTCTCTCCGGGGGTGAAAACGATGTAATACACAGACACACCAACGCGTGGCGCTGTCAACACACGCGGACCGAACCATGTGACACTCGATAGAAGAAGAAAGCACGCAGGCGCACACAGCCGGTCGTCTTCCGCTAAGCTAACCAAACAAGGAGATGGCGAGCGCTCGCCCCAAAGTCGAGTCTTTTGTGTGGACCGACGACGAAGTGGAATTACTTCTGCGAGTCACTTTGGAGTATAAGAGCAACAAGTATCAGGAGAATGTGGACTGGGAGTCGTGTCCGTCCAAGTATTCTGATATTATGCTAGCTTTCCAGCAGCAGTACGTTACTGGGGACATGGCCGCAGGGAAGGACTTCCCCCACGACCCCTGTAATGTCAGCAAATGCCAGATTACGTCAAAACTGAAGGCTGTCCGGAACAAATATCGGCATGCCGTTGTTTCTGGGCGCCGAAGAGGTCACGGACGGGTGGTGCTAATATTTTTTGAACTCTGCGAGGAAATATGGGGCCGGTCGCCAGCGAGCTGCGCCATCCCATCCGGTGTCGAAAGCGGGGATATACTGGAAGATGATTCCTCGACACCTTCTCCCGATTCTCCGGCTTCCCTGGACTTCCCTCAGAGCAGCATCAGAACCAGTCTTACTCCTGGCGTGGGCAGCCATCGCAGACATTTACTGCAGGTAGCCCGCTTTGTTCCTTTTAGCTCATCGCTTGCATGTTTCAGATGTTTCAAAAAGATGTCAATCTTGGTCGGTGACAACACAACTGAACGCAAATGCGGTTTTTAAATGAAACTTTTTATTATGGAGGGAAACGAGGTAAAGCTGCGTGGCCCTGTGTGAGAACGTGATTAGCCTAAAGCTAATAAGTGCCATCGAGCCTTTGTGATAACTTGCAATGAGTCTTCCAGCTGCGGAGGAATTTCCAGCATGAAGCCTTTTGAAGGTCATGCCACAGCATCTCCATAGGATCCGGGTCAGGACTCGGACCGGCCGCTCCAAGGTCTTCATTTGGTTTTTCTTCAGCCATTCAGAAGTGGACTTGCTGCTGTGTTTTGGATCGTGGTCCTGCTGCCCAACCCAAGTTGCTGTCAGCTGGAGGTCACCAACAGATGGCCTGACATCTCCTTCAGCAGAATCCACGCTTCCATGGATCACAGCAGGTCTTCCGGGTCCTGAAGCAGCCAAACAGCCCCGGACCGTCACACTACCACCACCTCATGATGGTCTGATAGATGTACTACTGGGACACACACCTTCCAAAAAGACCAGAGCATTTTGCCATCAAGATGTTTTTTGATCATTTTTGTAGGTTTGAATTTTTCTCCCTCGATAATAACAAGATTATTGAAAAAGTGCATCAGGTGTGGAGTTGTGTTGTCATGGACTAGCATTTCATTTCTTTGTGTGACCAACATGCAAAGAAATTGACGGTGCGTCAGATCGGGGCGGCCAGATGCGATGCGTGGGGCCAGCTTACTGCGTGGAGGACCGCCCGTGGATGAGCCCACGCCGTCCTTTTCACTCCTTCTGTAGTTTGGGTTAAACTAGCAGTCATTTGTCTTTAATGTGATTCAAGTCCCGTCAAAAAGTTGATTCTAAGGCGAGCTGCTGCAGCCGAGTCAACTTATGTACTCTTCATGTGGGGGGTGGCCGCCCGCCTTAACTATCGTGATTGGCTATGGAATTTTGGTGTTGGGTTAAAATCTCATATTTCATTCATGTACATTAGCCCTTTCCTACCCCTGGTACTCTGGCGGCCTCCAGTGGACAAAAAGATTACTGACTTAAATGTAGCTTCCAAAGGACCATTTAAGGACGGCACCCCACACATTGAGGGTTAGCTAACCCTAACACATTAAGGTTGCTAGTTCAATTGTATCTATGGGAATCAAAAGCTTTTAACATATACGATTACATATTGTCACACAAAAGATCTTAATATAAGTAAAAATAGAAGGAAATGTAGTGTCAAAAGGACACCACAAAATCAGGAAAAGCAAAGCATGCTGGGAAATCCACCCACAGTCTGCTGGGTTGTGTTGATATCAACACCACAGCTTCTCCTGCACATTCAGAGAATGACGAAGAGGTGGTGGATCAGCAATGACTTCATGGGACCAGCAACCGTAGTGTTCCATCAGCACAGTACCAGGAAGTAGAACCTTCAAGCAGCAATGGCTGGGCACATGGAACATGGAACACATGACACCGCCCCATGTGAAACAATGTTCATGACCCACACGCACACCCGAGAGTAGCCTTTGATTTTGGGCTCTGTGCGTTTGACACCCCTGCACAAGATGGTGAAAGGTAGCCATAAATGTCAATAGATGAAGGATGATGGAAAGATGGCTGCGTGGTGCGTGCATTACAGTCCTTTTGATGTCTTTGTCCACGTAGACGAAAGTCAACAACCACAGGAAGGACAGACTGAAGAGGAAGGCCCCCATGGAGCCCGCTGTCCAAGAGGACCTTCTGCTGAAGAGGAGGATGCTAGACCTCATGGAGGAGTCGGAAAGGCGCAACAATGAGAACATGCGGCAGCTGAACTGTAACATCGCTGCCATCACAGACACCCTGAAGGACAGCTTGCAGCTGCTCAGAAGTATGATGCTGCAGGGCCCGCCTGCTGCCCCGACCTCGGCGCAGCCCCCCCACGTTGTAGAGGCAAAGCCGGAGGCTCCCCTGGTGAAAGAGGAGGCGCCAGACGCCCCCACGGTGAGAAAGATGGGGAGGAGCCAGAGCCCCCCTGGCATTAAAGAGGAAGAGGAGGAGGCCGACGTCTCTGCCTTCCGTTTGATCCGTGTCCCCGTGAAGAGCGAGGATCCGCAACTCTGACTGCCTGTTGCAAGGCCTGCGTGTGCACGTGAACATGCACACGTGTGCCTAACCCTGGTGTCATCCCAGCATCCCATCCACTGGGGGGGACTTCCCATCACCAATGGCGTGCTGGGTTGCACGCGAGGTTGCAGTGCGTCAACGTGCTTCAGTTCAACGTTTGCTGAAGCTGGAATGAAGACCTCCACTTCAGCCTGACAATCATTGGATGATTTTATTTGATTGGTTTTATACTATTATTCCTTTCTGGACAAAAAGTATCAATGAAACCTAAAGCGCACGTCCGTGCTCCAGTCTGACCATTCCAAACCAAAACAGTCCATACTGCATCCCAATAAACCAAATTCAATTCTTACCTGTGTCACCACGCCAAGCTACACTCGACACTGCACATGCGTACATGCGCACATGCGTACATGCGCCCATGCGCACATGCGCCCATGCGTACATGCGCCCATGCGTACATGCGCCCATGCGTACATGCGCCCATGCGTACATGCGCCCATGCATCCATGCATCCATGCACCCTGCTGCTAATGTAGCAATATCAGCCAGAAGAGTTTGGAGTTGGTGAAATGCTAACATCACCAACATCAGAATATCTACTGTGAATGAACACGTAAGGTCGGTAGATCGCCTCAGGGAATTCTGAAGCTTCTCGGCCATTTTTTTTGTTTTTGTGAATGAAGGACCAAACGTGTTTAACGATGTATAAAAAAACAGACAACCTTTACACACAGGCTTTACAGGCTCCGCAGTTGCTATGACAACACTTGAGCTAATTTAGCATGCTGGCTGCTGGTGTACTGCGCATGCGTTGGACGCCATCTTGGCCTGTTGTCGGTAATCTTGCAAGGAAAAGGTAACAGTTTTAACGGGTAGTTAACAGTTCTTACCGCGTTTGTTCCCACTTCCGTTGCTTTCATGAAAAATGTTAATTACCGTCAGCCTTATCTACTCTTATCTACCCTTATCTACCCTTATCTACCCTTATCTACTCTTATCTACCCTTATCTACTCTTATCTACCCTTATCTACTAGTCTACTCTAGTCCAGCCTAGTCTACTCCAGACTAGTCTACTCCAGTCCAGTCTACTCTCGAGTACAGTCTAGTCCAGTCCAATCTAGTTAGGTCCAATTTGGTCTACTCCAGTCCAGCTCCCTGGGTCTTTGTTGGTTACCTGTGTGTAATATACCTGGATTACACCTGGTATACACCTGGCTTTTGCCAGAGGGTTACAGAATGTTTGGTGGTATTTTACACATGAGAAAATGCAGCGTTCATATCACTGGCATCTTTGTTTTGCCATGGAGGATGGATCCGACTCCACCCACAAACACTAACCAGACAATTCCATCCAGCGGTGTCGTTTGGTTTTACAGTATGTCCTTTTTCAATGGTATCGTCTATGGCAGATATTTACACCTCACGTACTTCATAGCGAGCACACAACCTCACCCTCCTGGCAAAGCTTTCAGCATGGGCAATCTGCAGAGACACACTGCAGGAAATGACCTTTGACCTCACCCTACAAGGCCAAAGGTCACTTTAGTACATTTCATTTAAGCCTATTTCATTTCCCCTTCTTGCTCTCCCGCTACGATAAGGATAAGACTCTTACTAGATGTACTAGATTAGATTAGTATTCGATATACTGTACGTACAGTATATGATACACAATAGCATTGGATGGACAATACGTCACATAGAATAGAAGAGCAGGGCCCCCAGCAATATCCATCCTCCTCAATTCCCCTTGGGGAGTCTCAGACCATCCTACATAGCTTGGTAGTCTCAGACCATCCTACATAGCTTGGTAGTCTCAGACCATCCTACATAGCTTGGTAGTCTCAGACCATCTTACATAGCTTGGTAGTCTCAGACCATCCTACATAGCTTGGTAGTCTCAGACCATCCTACATAGCTTGGTAGTCTCAGACCATCTTACATAGCTTGGTAGTCTCAGACCATCTTACATAGCTTGGTAGTCTCAGACCATCTTACATAGCTTGGTAGTCTCAGACCATCTTACATAGCTTGGTAGTCTCAGACCATCCTACATAGCTTGGTAGCCTCAGACCATCCTACATAGCTTGGTAGTCTCAGACCATCCTACATAGCTTGGTAGTCTCAGACCATCTTACATAGCTTGGTAGTCTCAGACCATCTTACATAGCCTTCGCTTCAACTAAACATTTAATACTGCATTGTTAATACTTCATTATTAACAGTTAATACAGCGTTATTAATACTGCGTTATTAAACAGTTAATATTCTTATGGGCTACTTGTAATTTCTGACTGGATGGATGACTTGGCCAAAGATGTATTTCTGTACTCTACTTGGAGGCACTGATTGACTGATATGATGCAATGTATGATATCAACACTCTAGTCACATGTCACACACTAATGATGTTGAAATTCACACTAATATTGTTCAATGAAGTTATGCTAAATCTTTTCATGGGCGTCTCTCTGCTGTCAAATCTCTAACTGCCTGATTGGCACATGTCACTCGATGACTGAAACATCACTCAAAGCTGTTTTTTATCCGACAGCAAGACTCATCACACGGGAGAGAAACCAGGCTGCGATATGTACAAGTCAAGGGTGTAATGACGCCTTCTCGCCTGCGGGTGGCAGTAGTGCTGGAGTGTGGTTGCCGCGTCTCATCTGCCGGAAATAGGAAACAATGCGACGGCGACGCATGAGTCACACCGTGGACCGTTAACTTTGTTTTATGGCATTGCGTTAACTCCAGTTGACTTAAGTCTGTTCGCATGTCCGCCGTGTGACAGGCCGCTCTTTTAAACGTTTATCCTTCGTGTCGGGAACCTTCTGTCCGTCAGCTTTGACGCTTCTGTGGCTAGCTTAGCTCTGTCTCTTAGCTAGCTTAGCTCTTAGTTCTGCCAGCTGCTAACAAAGACTGGCGAAATTTAGCAACACGTCGCTAAGCAGAGATCGAGCGTGAGTGTTTAGTGTCGGGATCGTGTGAAAATGTGTCAAGTCCAAATGCTGAGAGCGTTGGTGAATCAGCGACTAACTGCGGCTGTTGAAGAAATATTTGTAGTGTTGGAAAGAACCATAGCAGAGTACGAGGAGGAACTTTCTCGAACAAAAGAGGAGAACGAGCGACAACGTCAACGTTTTGACGCTGCTTTCAGGAAGCATCGAGTTGTGCGACACGGAGCAGGTTCGTAGCATTCTTCCGGACCCCCGAGTGACTAAATGGACATGGTGACTGAAGAAAGCACTGAATGTTTGCGAGAGCGGGTGGCGTGCATCGTTTAATTTCCGCATCCCTAACGGCACAATCGTAGAGGTATAAAGTGATACTGTAACTATCGGAACAAGTTTTCTATTCCGTGATGGTCTTTTGAAAATAAAACGCTAACGTCCGGTCCGATGTGTTTGTGGAAAGACGTCTCTTTGAGTCCCGGCACTTGAACGCAAATACGTTGATTAGCCATACATCGGATTCTTCCACTCGTGTGCAACGTTTGTAACGTGAGTAAACAACATATCAGAGACTCAATGAAGGAGCCGCTCTTAATTTGAAGAGTCACCGCTAACATCCGCTTCGAACGCGGAAGTACGACGCTCTTAATGTAAAAAGTTTTTGCGTTTTTTACCCATCCAGTTATTTGATCCACGTGTCCTCGGGGGCTCCCTACATTCTTACTCTCGCATGTTTGCTAACTTTGCATCATCTCTACAAGAAAAGGGAATTGGTAGCTTGACAGAGTTTCATCTACCCTGCCCCCCCCCCCCCCCCTGTATTTATTTAGTCTCTTCCACGTGTGATGTCCGATATTGACATTTTGCCCGTATGTCGATATTATCCACTCATTTCCGATTGATCCAGCGGTATGTGTAACATCACTCATCTCCTGTGGTGGAACTACCACACATCTTTTGTGAGGCTAATGGGGACAGCATTTGCAGGTAGCTGATGGCCGTAAACGACATTGTATAAACATCCGAGGAAGGAATACTCGATAAACTCCACAAGTTTGGGGAATCCGGCATCAGGCGCGATAGAAGGGGCCGGTTATCCAGTGCGATACACTCCATACAAATCCATACTGATATTACATTTTAATGCCAATATTAACACACATGCCGATTTATGATGTCTTCAATGTCAACGTGGTGACATTGCTGGGGAAGGAGAGCTTCGTGTGACGGACCAAAACTGGACCTGTCTCTGTCGTCTTGTGTCCTGCAGACGCCAGCGAAGAGCATCTTTGGCAGCGCCTCCACTGTAAAGAGGAAGAGGAGGAGCACAGCATCAGTCAGGTGATCGGTGCTCCTGTGAAGAGTGAAGATGATGAAGACGACGGTGAAGGTGAGGAGAAGAGAGAGGCGGAGCCTCCAAGCAGCAGCTCAACTCAACACATAACAGAAGCTGATGGAGACCACTGTGGAGGATCACCAGCAGACAAGCTCTTAGCTCCACTATCAGATAGTGAGCACACGACGTCACACTCTCCTGACACTGATGATGATGATGATGAAGACTCTACAGCTGATATGACATGTCACCCTGACAACACACGCTTTAAATGCCACCAGTGTGACAAGAGCTTCCACTACCGTCGTAGTCTGAAGAGACACATGAGACTTCACACTGGAGAGAACCCCTCAGCTTGCTCAGTCTGTAAGAGAAGATTCTCGTGGGGTTACTTGAAGATTCATATGAGAAGACACACCGGGGAAAAACCTTTTACCTGTTCCATCTGCCACAAAAGCTTTTGTCAAAGATCAACATTAATAAGACACATGAGAATCCACACGGGAGAGAAAGTGTTGAGCTGCAGTGTGTGTGCTGAGAGGTTCTCCTACAAGTACCAGCTGATGAATCACAAGTGTGCCGCTGAGAACAACAGCAGTAAATGAAGCCGCGCCACTTCAACTCGGCTGTCACATAGAATCGTTTGCAGCACAATCTTGTTCATGTTTCCTCCGTTTAAATGTCATGAAAATAAAGAGCTGTCACACACCGTCAGGTTTTATGTCAATGACACATTTGAGCCAAGACGTTAGCAGCTAAGTTCAGTTAGCAGGCGGTGCTGGTGTCCTGCCCTACTATGCTAGCATCTGTCTACGTGTGCTTTTAGTTCACACTCGGCTGTCCTTTGTGCATTTGTGTTGACATCGGCTCTATTTCAGCACACACTTTGTAGGTCAAGGGTGTAATGACACCTCCGCACCCGAGAGGGGCAGTAATGCATTAGCTCTTTGTTGCCGGAAGTAGAAGCACAAGGTGAAGCCGTGTCGTGTTCTTTGCTTAATTTCTACTTTTGTAATTTTGACGTACAACATTATTATATATTAGTCACGAAAGTCGTTTTAATGACGCTCCCCATACTAACTTCGCTTGCTAGCTGCAAACAAAGGGCGAAACAAGCAACGCATACTGCGCATGTGTGAATCGCCATTTTGGGCTGCTCTGGGTGTCAGACCGTCCGAGATAGCTTTGGAGTCACGACATGACAATATTTGTTTTACTTTCTCTACACCTCCGTGTAAAGGCTGTTGATTACCCTTAACATAAACTCACCCCACGGTCTTGTCGGGCTAGCCTAGCTTACACGTCATTAGCACATCGCTAAGTGTGAGTGTAAAGTGGGATCGTGTGAAAATGTGTCAAGTCCAAATGCTGAGAGCGTTGGTGAATCAGCGACTAACTGCGGCTGTTGAAGAAATATTTGTAGTGTTGGAAAGAACCATAGCAGAGTACGAGGAGGAACTTTCTCGAACAAAAGAGGAGAACGAGCGACAACGTCAACTACTGGACGCCGTTTTCAGGAAGCATCAGGTTGTGTTACACAGAGCAGGTTTGTTTACCTTTTCATATTTGGCGTATTTCTGTACTATTCTTTGGCTCACTTCCTTGAAGTTTGTTTTCCAAATTGACCCCGATGTCATCTTTAAAACGGGACGATTGCACAAGTCGTCTGAGCGTTGACTGGGTAATAATTCTGATCTGAACTTAGAGCGAGTTTACGGTCACGGAAAAGAGGAAACTATACAACCGTTTGCCTTCTTAAATGTTTCCGATCATCGAAGAAATATAAATATTAGTCAGTGACAACAACTGAAGCATGAAATGCCGTTGGAGGGCTCCTTTCAATGTTAAGGAGGAATAACGATGCTAACCTCCTTGGCCCTGTGTGGAGTTGTGGTTTATCACACCTGAGTTCAATTCCTCCTCTAGCCACACCCAGCCCTGCGAAACCTGATCTCAATCAAGAAATCACTTAAATAGGACCTGCCTGACAAAGTGAAGTAGCCCAAAAGATCCTCAAAAGTTAGGACATCATGTCTCCTGTCTTTTGTGTGTCATCATCAAACACTGATGATGAGAGGTTATAAATCATTGGGACTCCAGCAAACCACAGTGAGAGCCATCATCCAATTTCTTTATCCAACTTTCCTGCACCAAAAACTCTACCAAGGTTGCATGGTTTGATTTCCATGCTGTGATCGTGCATTAACACGTACACTGATGATAGCATGTCCTAGTTAGCATCTTGCCCTATTTGGATGATTTCAAACACTAGCCAAACTTCATTCCTCGGCTCCTTGATAGACATACTTATGCTAGTTCTGTCAGCATTTACGATGCTCTCCGTGGGATGTCTGTGATGTGGGATGTGTGCTCCAGTCCTCAGCACCTTGGTGAGTCTTGGTAGCCAAATGGAGAGCTAGCTATCCTCTCTACCGTCTGTGGATGACGCTGAGACTAGCGATGCGTGAGGCATCGTGTTAGCTAGCTAGTATGTGTTTTAAATCATCCAATTCAAGCAAGACACTAGCTAGGACACGTTATCATCAGTGTACGTGTTAATGCACGATCACAGCATGTACAGTGCTATGAAAAAGTTAGGGCACCCCTGGTCATGTTCCAGATGTTCCTTGTAAATGACTGGCTGTTGGGATCATCCATTCCAGGTAAACGTATCATAAAGCAGACCAGCACATCATAGATGAGAAGTCAAATGAACTGAAAGGATTTACAGAAATGTACTGCAATCATTATGTCAACTAAAGTAGGGAGGGGCATACATTTGGGCCCCTTGTTGTTTTATTTATGTCAATACCTTGAACACTAATTATTGGAACACAACATTTGTTTGTAAACTCGTTGACCCTTGACCTGCATACATAAGTGAAGCCAATCATAGAAAGGCTATTTAAGGTGGCCAATGGCAAGTTGCATCTTCCCTGAAGAGTAGCACCATGGTAGCCTCAAAACAACTGTCACATGACCCGAGAGCAAAGGTTGTTCAACATCATGGTCTAGGGGAAGGATACAAAAGCTAGCTCAGAGATTTCAGCTGTCAGGTTCCACTCTGAGGAACATAGTGAGGAAATGGAAGAGCACAGGCACAGTTCTAGTTAAGGCCCAGAGTGGCAGGCCAAGAAACATCTCAGATAAGCAGAGGCCAAGGATGGTGAGAAGAGTCAAAGTCAACCCCTAGACCAGCTCCAAAGACCTCCAACATGATCTTGGTTCAGATGGTGTCACAAAGGGAGTCACTTGAGATATGCTAAAGCACATTTGGACAAGCCAGCTTCATTTTGGAATAAGGTGCCGTGGATGGATGAAAGTCAAATGGAGTTATTGGGACATAGCAAGGGGGGGCGGGATGCATGGCAGGTGAAGAACGCAGCATTCCAAGGCAAACACTTGCTACCCACAGTAACATTTGGTGGTGGTTCCATCATGCTGGGGTGGGGGGCTGTGGGGGCCTAAATATGATTGACAATCTGTGGTGGGATTTAAAGTGGGCTGTCCGTGCTGGGAAACCATCAAACCTGACTCAACTGGAGATGTTCTGGAAAGAGGAATGGTCCAAAATCCCTTCAACCAGAATCCAGACCTTCATTGGAAGCTATAGGAAGCATTTATTTCTGATAAAGGAGGATCTACTTAATATTGAGGTCCTTTTTCTGTTGGGGGCCCAAATGTATGCCCCTGCCTACTTTAGTTGGCATAATGATTGCAGACGTTCTGTAAATCCTATAAACTTCATTTGACTTCTCATCTATCCCTGTGTTTAGATCCCCGTGTTGGTCTGCTTTATGATACGTTTACCTGGAATGGATGATCCCAACAACCAGTCATTTACAAGGAACATCTGGACCATGACCAGGGTTCCGCAAACTGGAGCTCTTCTCTAAAGCACAGCGTCACTTTTATGAAGCATCATTTTCTCCTGCAGATGTCACTGAAGAACATCTTCCACCCAAGCAGCTGGAGGGGCGCTCCACGGTGGAGCAGGAGGAGCTCCAGCCCCCCCACATGAAACAGGAAGAGGGTGAGCCCCAGCCCAACCACATGAAACAGGAAGTGGAGGCTCAAAGCATCAGTCCGAAGGGAGGGCATCTGGAAGGACCGGAGGAGTTCCCAGTGATTGCTGTCCCTAAGAAGAGTGAAGATGATGAAAACAACGGTGAAGGTGAGGAGAAGAGAGAGGCGGAGCCTCCAACAGAAGCTGATGGAGACCACTGTGGAGGATCACCAGCAGACAAGCTCTTAGCTCCACTATCAGATAGTGAGCACACGACGTCACACTCTCCTGACAAGATCTTCAAGCGTGGGGGCAATCTGCAAAAACGCACAATATGGCGCAAAGGAGAGAAACCATTCATGTGCTCATTTTGTGGCAAAAGCTACTATGAGACTGCACATTTGGAGGTCCACACCAGAATCCACACGAGAGAGAGACGTTTCTCCTGCTCCGTTTGTGGCAAAAGCTTCTATGAGACGGCACATTTGGAACTGCACGCCAGAATCCACACGAGAGAGAGACGTTTCTCCTGCTCCGTTTGTGGCAAAAGATTTGTACGCAAGTCACATTTGAAAGTCCACACCAGGATCCACACTGGAGAGAAACCTTTTTCCTGCTCCGTCTGTGGTAAACGCTGTAATGTAAAAAGTAACCTGAAAGTTCACATCAGGACACATCACAGTGAAATGGTGTGTGCCATGAACTCTTCTCTCAAGAGTGAGCTGGAGCTGTAGAAGAGCTGCAGAAGAGCTGCAGAAGAGCTGTAGAAAAGCTGTAGAAGAGCTGCAGAAGAGCTGCAGAAGAGCTGCAGAAGAGCTGCAGAAGAGCTGTAGAAGAGCTGCAGAAGAGCTGTAGAAGAGCTGCAGAAGAGCTGCAGAAGAGCTGCAGAAGAGCTGCAGAAGAGCTGCAGAAGAGCTGCAGAAGAGCTGCAGAAGAGCTGCAGAAGAGCTGTAGAAGGCTTTGTCTGGGGATAAGAACATGTGACTTCCCAAGAACTCTAGTGGTTGGCATGGTAATCATTGCACCCAGGTCACTGCGGCACCATGCCTGCGGGAGGCGCTGCTGCTTCCTTTCCCATTGCTGTTCAGCATGTTGTTGCCTGACATTGACGTAGCATTGCCTCCTTGCAGGAATGAATATCCTGAATGTGTACATTTGTGTACATTTGTGTGTATATGATGGCAACCGGTCACCATTGGTGACAACTCGATAGCGCAAAGCTGCATGATCCGCTCAAGGCCAAGCGCAGGCTACCCTACCAGATGTGAAGCAGTGGAGGATTGTGAAGGTGACGTGGAGAAGAGGGGTGTGTCACCAGGCCAGGAGTTCTTTTGGCAGATTCAGAAGGTTCAGTCCCAGGTCACGACTTGCCAACAAAGTCCTTCATCTGAGTCAAATAAGCAGGTGGTTCTGTTGGAATGACTGTCCCCCAGGAGGACTGACACCCCCACCCGCCATGTTTAAATACCCCAATGATGACCAAGTATGGCTACCCTGTGCATATTCAAGTCAAGTATATGTTGTTTCTTTTCCTACAGCGTGACTAAAGCGTGTTTGACAAACTGGGCCAATAAAGGTGCTTCTGACATGGTGTGGCCAATCTTATGTTACATGATGAAGAAATGCTTCTTGAACATCTCTTGTATTCTAATATTCGACAAGAAATAAGGTGAGAATGTCTACTAGCATTGTACTGTATTACATGACATACCACGTGACCACTAGCCATTTAAAGCGGCAGGTGTCATTAGATTCTGTACCGCGCTCTACGATATTGCTCAAGCGTGTAATGACGCCTCCTCGCCTGAAGGAGGCAGTAATGCAAAGCATGTACTCGCTTGTCTTGTCTACCGGAAATGGAAAGAAAGGCAATGAAAATAAGCTAGCGCCTGTTAAGTCTGCGTTCATGTCTTTAACGGATTGATTCTTGATGCGCACGCATATTTGTCACATAACAGAAATGATGTAAGGGAATAATATTCAACACATTCATTATTTGTGCCAGGATAGATTGGCCTCGATGCACTTCGAAGCGTCCCCGAGCTAGCTTAGCTTGCTATCTGCTAACAAAGAAACGCGGAAGTTATCAACACGGACCTAAGCAGAGACCAAGTGCAGTTGTGACTTGTTGTGATTGCGTGAAAATGTGCGAAAGAACGATAGAGTACGAAGAGGAACTTTCTCCAACAAAAATGGTGAACGAGAAAGAACTTTTGGACGCTGTTTTCAAGCCTCGCGTTGACTTCAACACATCAGGTTTGTTCCAACCATGGTCAAGCGGAAACCTTCAGTATTATTTGCTTCATATAGAACAAGAACATGTATTAAACGACGCGTAATAGTGAACTTTCATGTTGTTTCCAGCCACAGACACCGATAGCGGACGTGTCCACCGTGCACATTTACGCATGCGCACGAGGGTCATATACGCCATTTTCTCGTGTTGTCATTGGGGGTACGGTACGATTCCTTCGACCTATCGGCTCCTCCGCCCTCACCACACCTACACTTTGACTTTTGTCACAATAACAGTAGTGATACATTCTTGTACAAACTGGCAACCACTTATTTGCTTTTAGACCTCCATTCTAACCATCGCCGTGGTGGCGCTAGGTGGAGGTCTATTCTACGTGAATGTACTTCCGTTAGATGAGTTTTAACCATCGCCGTGGTGGTGGTGTACTTTGTCATGTAGTTCTACGTGAATGTACTTCCGTTAGATGAGTTTTAACCATCGCCGTGGTGGTGGTGTACTATGTCATGTAGTTCTACGTGAATGTACTTCCGTTAGATGAGTTTTAACCATCGCCGTGGTGGTGGTGTACTATGTCATGTAGTTCTACGTGAATGTACTTCCATTAGATGAGTTTTAGGATAACTTTTGCGTTGGAGGGGAAAAGGGTTCGGTGTGAGCTGCTGTTGTGTTTCAAAGAGCAACTTGTACTCCATGACTTTACTCCATTCCAAATAATGAGTTGCTGTGTTGGACGGGTCACATTACGTGGAAATAAAGAATCACATCTTGAAGGCTTTTATGACTTGAGCTTCCAAAAAGACCAAAGTTGCTAGTTGCTTCTTTTAGGAAACGGAGTCCCAATGCAAGTCTACGTCGGGGACACCGATCCCTCCTGCTACATGGTCTTATTCTCCATCCGCCCAGGCATGTGAGTTTAGGAAGCAGTTACGGTGCCATCTAGCGTACGTAGTTGTCAGATAGTTGCCAGTAGTTGCCAAATGTATTTGTGGAGCGTGGCCACAATATGAACGGATTAATCACACTGCTAGCCTGCCCTTCGGAAAGACGTGTCGGCCATGACAGTCCCACAACATCTACAGCAAGTCTTTGTCTTCTTGTGTCCTGCAGAGGTCAGTGACGAACAACTCGCCACTGACCACTGGCCATGGAGATCCAGGGTGGAGCAGGAGGAGCCACGGCCCCCCCACATTAAAGAGGAAGAGGAGG
Organism: Doryrhamphus excisus; assembly: GCF_030265055.1. NCBI lineage: Eukaryota > Metazoa > Chordata > Actinopteri > Syngnathiformes > Syngnathidae > Doryrhamphus > Doryrhamphus excisus. The sequence continues at coordinate 2,047,567 of NC_080477.1, forward strand.
AGCCACGGCCCCCCCACATCAAAGAGGAGGAGGAGGAGTACAGCATCAGTCAGGAGGGAGGGCATCTCGAAGAGGGTCAAGTGATTCGCGTCATCGTGAAGAGTGAAGATGAGGACGATGAAGATGAAAGTGAGGAGATGAGGGAGACAGAGCCTCCCGGCAGCAGCGGCTACCGCTGTGGGGGCCCACAAGGGGGCAGCCTCCTAGCTCCACTATCAGATAGCGAGGACGTGACGTCCAACTCCGCTGACAGCGACGATGGCGTCCCCAAAGCCGCCATGACGTGCCACCCCGACAGCTCCCGCTGGAAATGCTCTCAGTGCAAGAAGTGTTTCTACGACAGCAGCACCCTGAAGAGACACATGGCCTGCCACAGTGACAACACGCACTGGAAATGCGATGAGTGTGACAAAACCTTCAAGCAGAAGAGCAATCTGAAAAGACACATGAGGTATCACACAGGAGAGAAACCGTTCATCTGCTCAGAGTGCGACGAAAGATTCTACGAGAAGGCGCATTTGATCGCTCACACCAAGAGACACAACGGCGAGAAAGCGTTCCCCTGCTCCGTGTGCGGGAAAAGATTCTACGAGAAAGCGCGTATGATGGTACACATAAGAACACACACCGGAGAGAAACCATACTCCTGTTCAATCTGCGGTAAGAATTTCTCTGTAAAAAGTAGCTTGTTAATTCACACTAAAATTCACACCGGAGAAAAGCCTTTCACATGCTCGGTGTGTGGGAAAAGGTTCATTCGCAACGCTGGGTTGATAGCACACATGCGAAGACACACGGGAGAGAAAATCTTCAGTTGCAGCGTCTGTGACGGGAGGTTCTCCTACAAGTACCAGGTCAACAACCACAAGTGCGCCGGGGAGACCAGCAGCAGTCAGTGAGGCTGCACGACGTCGTCTGTGCTCTCTCAAGCCGCTTGTTGGCGCTGTGCCGTGCCGAGCAGTGCTCAGCCGTGCCGTGCCGTGCCGAGCCATGCCGTGCCGAGCCATGCCGTGCCGAGCCATGCCGTGCCATGCTTAGCTTGCCTGTGCCCAGCAGTGCTACTTTCTGTTGAGTGTTGTGACATTCATCATTTATGCACGGCTTAAAGTATTCGGGCGTTTCAACATGACCAACAAAAAAAAGAATCTGCCGGACCCGTCATGACACATGTGATTCACGTTTGAGCCACTAGATGGTGCTTGGGTATAGAGTGCCGGTGTGAACCACATTAGCTGAAGACAGGAAGTACCCGTAGTATGTTTGTTGTTGGCTAGTTGCAAGCTGAGATAAGTAAAACAAGTTCAAGATCAACCATTAAGAAAAACAAGCTAGTCTATGCTATGCGGATGGAGCCGAACCCGAATACGATTTTCGGAACGGCACGAATAATGACTTTTAACGAATAATTAATTTGAACAAATACTTTTTAAATGTTTGTATCGGGGAAAAATTAAAACCTATCAGAAAGCTGCCTTTCTTTGTGAGACCGCAGTGCATGCCCGGATCAGCCAATGAGTGACTGGGGTTCAGCAGTCGGGGGTGGAGCCAGAGCAGTCTGCCCGCCCCTCACAAGTCACGGAGGAGGAGGAGCCTGAACTTATTAGCATCCGTATTTTGCTTTGTAAACATCCTACCTATCACCTCAACTGGGTTTATCAGGTATCAGTTTATCAGGCTTGATCAGTAGTAGCCGAGTTTGAGAAGATGGATCCGTTGGCCTGCATTTAGTTGCTATTTACTTCTGGGGGTTAGCTCTGTTAGCATTAGCTCGCTAACGTTAAGGCTGTTGACAGTGTAGCGTTCACATTGGCTTTAAACGGTTTAGGAAGTAAGGCTTGGGAACTTGGGTACAATTGGATGCACTTCTGGCTGGTATTTGGTGGGGGGGGTCGTGTTCACATTAATATTTTAGTAGTTTTGGTTCACACTTATCGAGTTTGTGATTTGAAGAAACATGTTTGCTCTTTCATCGCTGAGCACGATTTATCATTTATCTTTCACCATTCCTCAACTGCTCGTGGATAAAAATATATATTTTTGGAGCCGACGTGTGTGTGTGTATATATATATATATATATATATTTTTTTTTTTTTTTTTTTTTTTTTTTTTTTTTTTAAGGGAAAAAAGTTCAGGCCCAGCATTTTTTTTTTTACTTGACGCCCTGTTTATGCTGAGTCAGTAGTTCCAGTCCAACAGCTGGCAAATATCAACCCATGACCTGAAGTCCAGTCCAGATTTGGATCCACCTCATTTGTCTTCAAGCAACAGAGGGGAGACCTGGAAACAACTGTCCAAATACTTCAATACTGTCAATACTGTGTAGAAATGGCTAATTCCTAATAAGGTAAATACTATTTTAGTTCAACTTTTGGAATTAAAGTTGAAATTCTAGCACGCTTTTACCCCGCTTTGTTGTTTTGTTGCAAGCCTACCGTGATGGTGTCCTTTTGGTTATTTGCTCTCATTCCATGACTGCGGCAAAATGAGGTTGCAGTAACATGGCTCACTTTAGGATGACCACTTCTGCGGAAATGTACGGGCTTTGTTCCAGCGCGAACCCTAACCCTAGCGGGGGGACGTGTATCTCTGGTAGCGTATTGTTCGTGGGGCCTTAGTTTGGGTACCCCTGGTGTAAAGTGTCAGATTGGGTGGAAAAAGCGGAAAAGACGGATGGCTAACAACGAGGAGGAACGCTATCCAACAAAAGAGCAACTTCTCCACGCTGTTTTCAAACCTGAAGATTTCAGCGCTGCAGGTTAGTTCACTTCATCATCATAGCTTGTTTGTCTTGTTATCTTTTATTTATTTACACGAGGTTAGTGGTCTCGGTGTAGGTGTGCATGTCCTCCCGTGCGTGGGCTTTTACTCCAAAAATATGCTAATAGCTTCATTGGCCACTCCAAATTGTCCTTAGTATGAATGTGGGTGAATGTTTGTCTATATGTGCTGTCATTGGCTGGACCCGCCTCTCCCCAAAGACAGCTGGGATAGGCTCCAGCATACCCCCGTGAACGTGAGTGACATGCTTCATGGTATATTGCCAAACATAGATGGCAGTTCCCAAACCCTCATTCTTGTCTCCTGCAGACATCTTCCCCTTGAGCAGCAGGAGTGGAGCTCCAGGGGGGGGGGGAAGCCCCCCCCCACACATTAAAGAGGAAAAGGAGGAGCACAGCATCAGCCAGGAGGGAGAGCATCCAAGCAGCAGCTCAACTCAACACATGACAACAGAAGCTGATGGAGACCACTGTGGAGGATCACCAGCAGACAAGCTCTTAGCTCCACTATCAGATAGTGAGCACACGACGTCACACTCTCCTGACACTGATGATGATGATGATGAAGACTCTACAGCTGATATGACATGTCACCCTGACAACACACGCTTGAAATGCCACCACTGTGACAAGAGCTTCGGCCACAAAAAGAACCTGAAAAGACACCTGAGATGTCACACAGGAGTGGGAGTGTACGTCTGCTCAGTGTGCGGTAAAACGTTCACTCATAAGCGAAATTTGACGACACACACACGAACGCACACCAGAGAGAAACCATACTCCTGTTCCGTGTGCAACACACATTTTAGTCATGATTCAGCACTGACTCGACACATGCGAAGACACACTGGTGAGAAACCTTTCGGCTGCTCAGTGTGTGGTCAAAGATTCTCCCAAAGTGCACATTTGACCAGACACAGGAGAATACACAGCGGGGAGAAACCTTTTAGCTGTTCAGTGTGCGGTCAGAGGTTTGCTGAAAATGCATATTTAGTGAGACACACAAGAACGCATACCGGGGAGAAACCTTTTATGTGCTCAGTGTGTGGGCAGAGATTCACTGAAAACGCAGGATTGATAAAACACACGAGAATTCATACTGGAGAGAAACCATTTACCTGCTCAGTCTGCACGACGGGTTTTCGATATCGCTTTCAGTTGGTTCGTCACATGAGGACCCACACTGATTAGAAGGCACGGAGCTGCTCCCACTCAAAGGGGATGTTGGACAAAACACCACCAGTGAAATCAAAAGGAGAAGAATCCACGATGCCCGTTGCAATGCGGTGATGCTATGATGTGCTGTGATGGATCCACCCGTCTTCTGGTCATTTTCATTTTCCTCAAGGGATTCATAAACTACATCTGTGTCCGTATTGATTGCAATGAATAACCTTCACCTTTAAAAACGCATTTTACTCCCTGAATAGCAATATTCACACTTATTTGTATTAATAATACACAGAAACTAGAAACTAGATAAAGTACATTGAAAGAAATACTGAGATGTATGTTTGTGTCTTGCATGTAATAACATAATAGTACTGTTGATGTATTGGTTGTACAACGACAGCTATGAAATAGTAACATAGAGGATATACTGACATGTATTTATTATATAGTACATAAGGACAGTGTATGGTAAATAGTATATATAGTATAGTATATGGAGGATATACTGACATGTATTTATTATATAGTACATAAGGACAGTGTATGGTAAATAGTATATATAGTATAGTATATGGAGGATATACTGACATGTATTTATTATATAGTACATAAGGACAGTGTATGGTAAATAGTATATATAGTATAGTATATGGAGGATATACTGACATGTATTTATTATATAGTACATAAGGACAGTGTATGGTAAATAGTATATATAGTATAGTATATGGAGGATATAGTGACATGTATTTATTATATAGTACATAAGGACAGTGTATGGTAAATAGTATATATAGTATAGTATATGGAGGATATAGTGACATGTATTTATTATATAGTACATAAGGACAGTGTATGGTAAATAGTATATATAGTATAGTATATGGAGGATATACTGACTGCAATCTATTTGTGGTAAAAGTACAAATGAGCTTTCTTAGGTCGCATCGTCTTCAATGTGAAGTGAAACTTAGCCATGACTTACGATGCTTCCCACGGTTGGTATGGAGCCCATTAACCACGATAAACGAGGAAGGACCGGACTCCGGAAGTGGTCGCTAGTCTTGGCCCACCTTGTTCTCATAAGGCTCCTTTATGCTAGCCGGTGTACCAGGCTAGCCATGCCTGCTTTATGCTAGCCGGTGTACCAGGCTAGGCATGTCGGTCGTATGCTAGCCGGTGTACCAGGCTAGCCATGGCTGCTTTATGCTAGCCGGTGTACCAGGCTAGCCATGGGTGCTTTATGCTAGCCGGTGTACCAGGCTAGCCATGCCTGCTTTATGCTAGCCGGTGTACCAGGCTCACCTAGCAAAGTGCCAGCCTTGGAACTTCATGGAGGCAACCTGTCGCGGAGTGCTGGGGCTCACACGGGGGGCACCAAAACCCACCCAGCAGGCTGTCCGACGTGCTGGATGGATAAAGTGATGAAATAAGTGAGGCGGTTATGTTGACAATTAATGAGCGAATGAGGAAGGACTAAGTGTGTTTGTGAGTTTGTCCTTGTGGACTTGCCGTAGCGCGTCAGTCCCTGAATACAAGGCTGGACTGGAGCAACAGGACTGTTGTGTCCATGTTGGTTCGTTTGTCACGCATGTTGGTCGGTATTCTAGATGCCTTTTCCTCCTTCTACGCAGATTAAACTCGTTCTTTCATCGTTCGTGTTAGGATAAACTCGTCTCTCCTTCAAGCTAGCTTAGCATGCTAGCTGCTAACAAAGAGACGCGGAAGTGATCAACATCGCTGACCAGAGACCGAGTGTGAGTGTAAAGTGGGATGGTGTGAAAATGTGTCAAGTCCAAATGCTGAGAGCGTTGGTGAATCAGCGACTAACTGCGGCTGTTGAAGAAATATTTGTAGTGTTGGAAAGAACCATAGTAGAGTACGAGGAGGAACTTTCTCGAACAAAAGAGGAGAACGAGCGACAACGTCAACTACTGGACGCCGTTTTCAGGAAGCACCGAGCAGGTTTGTAGTTTGTTCTTATTTTATCCGTCCATCCATTCCCTATGTCGCCCATCATCACTAGGGGGCGCCCTGGGGTCTTTTATCTTTGGCATGAACATCTTTTGTAAAAAAAAAAAAAAAAAAAAGCGTATTTTGACATCACCAACGTTCGTATTGGTATTTGTTGGATATGTTTGATGCCCTCGGAAATAAAACCAGTCATCGTCTGTCTCCGTAAACGTTGTCACGTGCTGTGTGGTGGCGCTTCAATCGCTAAGAGCACCGGATGTGTTTTATGTGTAAACAAGAAGTGCATTTCAAGCAATCGCCTGGTAGCAGCCACGTGACCTGTAGCCAGGCGTTGGCGGGCAAGTAGATAGATGCCAGGTATCACGTGACATCAAGGTTAACATCCGGGTTCCTCCTTCTAAAAGCTAAAATAGCTGACACCTTTCCGAGTGAAAGGTCTTCTGGGTGTCTTAGCTGACGAGCAGTGGCTGCTTTGTCTCCAACACCGTGGAACATATTCCATTCCTAACAGAGGCGATTGTTTCCGCATTGCCCATCGTCATCAGCATTTTGGCGTCGGGAAAAGATTTGATTGACCTTTTTTGCTCACCGCAAACTCCACGACTTGATGAGAGCGACACGGTTTTGTGGTCGTCAGCCTTCATTATCTTTTACCCTTGGACCTTGTTGATTCAGTTTAATCCCATCGGAGAGACCCCCACGTGCCCCTTCAGACCTGGAGCCATGCACCCCCCCCCCCCCCCCCCGCTCACTTCAACAACATCAACCTCATAATGTTGATGAAGGTGAAATATGGAAGATGATTCATTGGTTCATTCATGTTCCAGTCATGGCGGGTGAAAGATGAGTATTTATTATTTATGGTGACATGAGGATAAAGGATAAAAGATCAAGGATAAAGGATAAAAGATAAAGGATAAAAGATAAAGGATCAAGGATAAAAGATCAAGGATAAAAGATCAAGGATAAAAGATAAAGGATAAAGGATAAAAGATAAAAGATAAAGGAAAAGATAAAGGATAAAAGATCAAGGATAAAGGATAAAAGATCAAGGATAAAAGATCAAGGATAAAGGATAAAGGATAAAAGATAAAGGATAAAGGATAAAGGATAAAGGATAAAGGATAAAAGATAAAAGATAAAAGATAAAGGATAAAGGATAAAGGATAAAGGATAAAGGATAAAAGAATAAAAGATAAAGGATAAAAGATAAAGGATAAAAGATCAAGGATAAAAGATCAAGGATAAAAGATCAAGGATAAAAGATCAAGGATAAAAGATCAAGGATAAAAGATCAAGGATAAAAGATCAAGGATAAAAGATAAAAGATCAAGGATAAAAGATCAAGGATAAAAGATCAAGGATAAAAGATCAAGGATATAAGATCAAGGATAAAAGATCAAGGATAAAAGATCAAGGATAAAAGATCAAGGATAAAAGATCAAGGATAAAAGATCAAGGATAAAAGATCAAGGATAAAAGATAAAAGATAAAGGATAAATGATAAAGGATAAAGGATAAAAGATAAAAGATAAAAGATAAAAGATAAAGAATAAAAGATCAAGGATAAAGGATAAAGGATAAAGGATAAAAGATAAAAGATAAAAGATAAAAGATAAAAGATAAAAGATAAAAGATAAAAGATAAAAGATAAAAGATCAAGGATAAAAGATCAAGGATAAAAGATAAAAGATAAAGGATAAAGGATAAAGGATAAAGGATAAAAGATAAAGCCCTGATAAATAGATCAGTTATCATCCTACATATCCTGTATTCCACATCCTTCCCTTTCCATCCATTTCATTGGAATAGGCTCCACCTCAGCTTGACTCAGGATGGCGAAGGTTTGAGTCTGCATCCTAGCAAACCCAAGGGGAAGGTTGACCAATCAGGATCAAGCTTTGTTTAGCATTGATGTCTGTTTTCTAACATCAGCAACAAGGAAAATTTCACCTCATTTTGGCTGTTTGCTGTCATTTACAAGTGTCCCTGAATGTAGCGGCAACTTGTGTCCCGGGAGTTACGTGCTGCACCTGAATGCACCATTTTACAAAAGGCTGGAGCAGCACTGACAGTTTGTTAGTTTTCATCCTGCTTGGTGAGTATGACGTGCTGGAGCCTATCCCAGCTGTCTTCGGGCGAGAGGCGGGGTACACCCTGGACTGGTGGCCAGCCAATCCCAGGGCACATATAGACAAACAACCATTCACACTCACATTCATACCTATGGACAATTTGGAGTGGCTAATTAACCTAGCATGTTTTTGGAATGTGGGAGGAAACCGGAGTACCCGGAGAAAACCCACGCATGCACGGGGAGAACATGCAAACTCCACACAGAGATGGCCGAGGGTGGAAGTGAACCCTGGTCTCCTAGCTGTGAGGTCTGCGCGCTAACCACTCGACCGCCGTGCCGCCCCGCTTCTTAATAGTCTCTCCAATTCAAAAATACATACAAGCATCAATAACGCCTCATTGTGGGGAGGATCTCCTTCCCAGTGCCAGGTATACACATGGTATACCTGTCCACCAGGTATACACACAGGTATACACACAGGTATACACACAGGTATACACACAGGTATACACACAGGTATACACACAGGTATACACACAGGTATACACACAGGTATATACGATATACACATGACACACGCATCATTCACCATACTTATTTGGTGATACCATGCACACAGAACTGCCTTCTTGCACTGTGAAGCATTCAGGTGCATTCGTAATTTAGGGTGTTAAGCACTAATTATTTTTTCATTTTTATTCCTATACCCCCCATGGCAATTGACGTAGCCCTGGGGGGGATACGTACCCCACTTTCTATACCAAAAGTCAACCCAAGCTTTTCTTTTGTCTCCGTGTGTCTTGCAGATGGCAGTGAAGAAGATCTCCCTCCTGGGCAGCAGCAGTGGTACTCCAGGGTGGAACAGGAGGAGCCACAGCCCCCCCACATTAAAGAGGAAGATGAGGAGCCCCGGCCCTCCCACCTTAAAGAGGAAAATATGGAGCGCCGGCCCCCCCACCTTAAAGAGGAGGAGGAGGAGCACAGCATCAGCCAGGAGGGAGAGCATCCGGAAGGACCGGAGGAGTTCCCAGTGATCGGTGTCATTGTGAAGAGTGAAGATGATGAAGACGACGGTGAAGGTGAGGAGAAGAGAGAGGCGGAGCCTCCAACAGAAGCTGATGGAGACCACTGTGGAGGATCACCAGCAGACAAGCTCTTAGCTCCACTATCAGATAGTGAGCACACGACGTCACACTCTCCTGACACTGATGATGATGATGATGAAGACTCTACAGCTGATATGACATGTCACCCTGACAACACACGCTTGAAATGCCACCACTGTGACAAGAGCTTTGGCCACAAAAAGAACCTGAAAAGACACCTGAGATGTCACACAGGAGTGGGAGTGTACGTCTGCTCAGTGTGCGGTAAAACGTTCACTCATAAGCGAAATTTGACGACACACACACGAACGCACACCGGAGAGAAACCATACTCCTGTTCCGTGTGCAACACACATTTTAGTCATGATTCAGCACTGACTCGACACATGCGAAGACACACTGGTGAGAAACCTTTCGGCTGCTCAGTGTGTGGTCAAAGATTCTCCCAAAGTGCACATTTGACCAGACACAGGAGAATACACAGCGGGGAGAAACCTTTTAGCTGTTCAGTGTGCGGTCAGAGGTTTGCTGAAAATGCATATTTAGTGAGACACACAAGAACGCATACCGGGGAGAAACCTTTTATGTGCTCAGTGTGTGGGCAGAGATTCACTGAAAACGCAGGATTGATAAAACACACGAGAATTCATACTGGAGAGAAACCATTTACCTGCTCAGTCTGCACGACGGGTTTTCGATATCGCTTTCAGTTGGTTCGTCACATGAGGACCCACACTGATTAGAAGGCACGGAGCTGCTCCCACTCAAAGGGGATGTTGGACAAAACACCACCAGTGAAATCAAAAGGAGAAGAATCCACGATGCCCGTTGCAATGCGGTGATGCTATGATGTGCTGTGATGGATCCACCCGTCTTCTGGTCATTTTCATTTTCCTCAAGGGATTCATAAACTACATCTGTGTCCGTATTGATTGCAATGAATAACCTTCACCTTTAAAAACGCATTTTACTCCCTGAATAGCAATATTCACACTTATTTGTATTAATAATACACAGAAACTAGAAACTAGATAAAGTACATTGAAAGAAATACTGAGATGTATGTTTGTGTCTTGCATGTAATAACATAATAGTACTGTTGATGTATTGGTTGTACAACGACAGCTATGAAATAGTAACATAGAGGATATACTGACATGTATTTATTATATAGTACATAAGGACAGTGTATGGTAAATAGTATATATAGTATAGTATATGGAGGATATAGTGACATGTATTTATTATATAGTACATAAGGACAGTGTATGGTAAATAGTATATATAGTATAGTATATGGAGGATATACTGACATGTATTTATTATATAGTACATAAGGACAGTGTATGGTAAATAGTATATATAGTATAGTATAGTATATGGAGGATATACTGACATATATTATATAGTACATAAGGACAGTGTATGGACATTTCCTTCCTTGAAATTCGGGTAATCGCCATTAGAGCAACCTAAATGTTTTTTGTCTCCTTCAGCTTCCCGTAAACAATGGTCCAAAGATGGCGGTCGTTGTACGCATGCGCAATGTTGCTTTCCCTACACATTCATTTACTCATCCGACCGACACTTTTTCTTTCTATCAGTTTACCCAGACCAGATATTGGCCTCAGGACTGGGATTTACCGTTTCCATAACGTACCCCAGCGAACATCATGATCTTCGTGTCTTCATGGACTCGTCTCGGCGCACGTTGAAGCTTCTCAGGCTAGCCTAGCTCGTCAGATGCTAACAAAGAGACGCGGAAGTTAACATCGCTAAGCAGAGCTCAAGTGTGAGGTCTTGTGATTGTTTGAAGAGAGCAGATATTTCAACGTAGACATAACTCTAGTGTTGGAAAGAACAACAGCAGGGAACGAAGTGGAACTTTGGAGAATAAAAGTGGAGAACGATCGACAACGTCAACCATCGGACGCTGTTCTTCTCAAGGAGCATCAAGTTGAAACCATCAGGTAAAGTGACTTTTCCATCTACAGGTGGATTTAAGACCATTGTTGACATAAGTAGCCAAGGACAAGAGTTCATAGAAGAAGATTCCATCCATCCATCCTCATGGGGGGGGGGGGGGGGGGCGCTGGAGCCCAGAGATGATGAGATGAAGCCCCATGAGGCTTGAAGCGTTCCATCAGCTGGTTCGAAAGGGCTTCATTTCTTGTTTCTTGAAGCTTCACGTGCACACGAAGCCACCTGCTGGCCGTGGATGCAATTACAGGCTGGCCGCCTTCACGTGTGATGGATGCTTTGACGTCTGGCTTCCGTTTTGGCTCCTGGGAAAGACTCTTTGTCCCAAGAAGGAGTAAGATGAAATAATAATAATAATAATAAATCTAATAATACAAATATCGGCACATATCAAACGCTGAATGAAGGAGTAAGATGAAATAATAATAATAATAATAAATCTAATAATACAAATATCGGCACATATCAAACGCTGAATGCTTGCGTCCGACGTGGTAGCTTCATCATGGGTTCATGTTTTTATGCTAGCCGTGTGTTCTCCTCCGTGTGTCCTGCAGACGTCGGAGAGGAGTATCACCCCCCCTGAGCGGCAGGGGTGGAGCTCCAGGATGGAGTGGGACGAGCCACAGCCCCCCTGCATTAAAGAGGAGGAGGAAGAGGAGGAGCCACTGTCCCGCTACGTGAAAGAGGAAGAGGAGGCGCCACGGCCCCCCCTGAAAGAGGAAGACGAGAGCATGAGTCGGGAGGGAGAGCATCTTGAAGAGCTGGAGGAGTTCCCGGTGATTGGAGTCATCGTGAAGGGTCAGGATGAAGATGAGGATGAGGATGAAACAGCTGGCCGTGGACGCAAGCTCCTCGCCCAAATGACGTCCACCGTGGCCGACGCAGGAGAAGCGGACGTGGTGTCGGACATCCTGAAGCATCCGTTTTCCAAGCGGACGTTCCCAGAGAAGCTGGACATCGTAAGGAGGGGGCGGCCCACCCCCAAGCTGGTGAGCCTGTCCCAGCAGGGGAAGGGCTTCGTTCGCCACTTCCAGAGCAGCGCCTACGAGCGCTACGCCTGGCTCACGGCGTCCAAGGGCCACTGCCGCCTGTACTGCTGGGAATGCCTGCTGTTCGCCAGCGACCGCACGGGCGTCTGGAGCAACAAAGGCTTCGCCAACCTCAGCTGCCTCAGCAAGGCGGCGGTGCGACACCAAGGCACGGCGGTCCACCTGAAGGCTGCTGTGCTGCTGAGAACTTTCGGGGAGCCCAGAGTCGACCTGCGGCTCAGCGAGCAAGCGTGCAGAGAAACGGATCTCCACAACGAGAAGGTGAACAAGAACAGGGAGATCCTGAAAAGGCTGATCGATTGTGTGATCTTCTTGGGCAGACAGGAGCTTCCATTCCGGGGACGCGACGACGCCGCCGGCTGGGCCAACCGAGGGAACTACGCCAACCGAGGGAACTACGTGGAGCTGCTGTGGTTCCTGGCCGAGAACAATGCGGAGCTGCACTACCACCTGTCCACCAACAAGGTCTTCTGCGGGGCCTCGGGGAAGATCCAGAATGATCTGGTTCAGGCTATCGGTGAGGTGATGAGGGCCGAGATCAAAAAGGAGGTCAGCGAGGCCCCCTTTGTTTCCGTCACGGTGGATGCGGCGGCCGACGCCAGCCACTCGGCGCAGCTCGCACTCGTCCTGCGTTACGTGACGGCGGCGGGCGTCAGGGAGCGCTTCGTCACCTACGAAGACCTTCCGAGCGGCAGAAGCGCGGAGGACATTGGCGCCCTTGTGGTGCGCTTCTTGGAGGAACATGAATGTCTGCATAAAGCTGTGGCCCAGTCCCTGGATGGCACGACAGCAGCGTCCTGCGGACCCCAGGGGGTGCAGGCCAAGTTGAAGGAGAGGGCGCCGTCGGCCTTGTTCCTCCACTGCCATGCGCACCCCCTCAACGTGGCGCTCACCCAGGGGCTCGCCAAGCTCCGAGAATGCAAGATCTTCTTTGCCCACCTCAGTGAGCTGGCCGCCTTCTTCTCCGCATCTCCCAGGCGCTCGCAGCTGCTGGCCGATATCTGCCAGCTGTGTCTTCCTGGGGCGCCCCCCCCCCGTTGGCAGCCCACCTGGAGAGTGGTCGCGACGGCGTCTGAGAGGAGAGATGCCCTCAAGGAGGTCTTCAAGCACATACTGGAGCATCACGAGCAATACGACGAGGACTCGGTGCGCTGCGCTGATGGGTTTCACGCCCGTCTGGATGACTTTGACTTCTGTTTCCTGCTGCACGCCTTCCACGGCATTTTTGAGCAGGGCGACGTGCTCTTCAGGATCCTCCAGAACAAGCCCCTGGACGTGCAGCTGGGTCTGACACGCGTGAAGGACTTTTGCGACAGCATCGAGCTGGAGAGGGAGCGCTTTGGCGCCATCTATGTCTCCACCGTGCACATGGTGGGCGCTCCCGGCGCACCGCAAGGAGACGCTCAGGCGCGCTACCGGCAACTCCACAGGAATGTCCTGGACAACCTTCTCTGCCAGCTGCATGATAGATTTGAAGACCACAAGCAGTTGATGTTCCTCTCCCTCCTGGACCACCAGCACTTCCAGTCTTTCCGGTCCAAATTCCCGCATGCGGCCTTCTCTAGCTTGGCCAAGAGCCACGGAGCGCTGTTCGACCTTCCTCGCTTGAAGACGGAGCTGACTGTCATGTACGCCATGCTGGACTTCAAAGGGAAACGTCCCACCGAGGTCCTGGACTTCCTCCACCAAAAACATCTCAGCGCCAGCATGCCGCAGCTGTACAGGCTGGCGTGTCTGGCCGTCACCATGCCCGTCTCCACGGCAACGGGCCAGCCCGCGTCCGCCCTCAAGAGAATCCAAACCTACGCCCGGAACACGTCGGGACAGCCGCGCCAGGCGGCCTTGGCGTCCATGTCCATAGAGAAGGACTTTCTGATGGAGATGAAACGCAGAGATCATCTCTACGAGCCAGTCATCCAGGTCTTCCTCCACAAAGACCACAGGATGGACTTCGTCTACAAGTCGGCGTCTCTGGTCAGTACGCCGTCTCCCCTGGGGGGTTGGACCCGTGGTCACCGTGCCGGACCGTCCATCCACCCGTCCGTCCTTCTGTCCTTCCTTCCGTCCTTCTGTCCTTCCTTCCATCTTTCTATCCTTCCTTCCATCCACCCGTCCGTCCTTCTGTCCTTCCTTTCGTCTTTCTATCCTTCCTTCCATCCTTCTATCCTTCCTTCCATCCACCCGTCCGTCCTTCTGTCCTCCCTTCCGTCCTTCTGTCCTTCCTTCCATCTTTCTATCCTTCCTTCCATCTTTCTATCCTTCCTTCCATCTTTCTATCCTTCCTTCCATCCACCCGTCCGTCCTTCTGTCCTCCCTTCCGTCCTTCTGTCCTTCCTTCCATCTTTCTGTCCTTCCTTCCATCTTTCTATCCTTCCTTCCATCCACCCGTCCGTCCTTCTGTCCTTCCTTTCGTCTTTCTATCCTTCCTTCCATCCACCCGTCCGTCCTTCTGTCCTTCCTTCCGTCCTTCTGTCCTCCCTTCCATCTTTCTATCCTTCCTTCCATCTTTCTATCCTTCCTTCCATCTTTCTATCCTTCCTTCCATCCACCCGTCCGTCCTTCTGTCCTCCCTTCCGTCCTTCTGTCCTTCCTTCCATCTTTCTATCCTTCCTTCCATCCACCCGTCCGTCCTTCTGTCCTTCCTTCCGTCTTTCTGTCCTTCCTTCCATCTTTCTATCCTTCCTTCCATCTTTCTGTCCTTCCTTCCGTCTTTCTATCCTTCCTTCCATCTTTCTATCCTTCCTTCCATCCACCCGTCCGTCCTTCTATCCTTCCTTTCGTCTTTCTATCCTTCCTTCCATCTTTCTATCCTTCCATCCATCCTTCTATCCTTCCTTCCATCTTTCTATCCTTCCTTCCATCCACCCGTCCGTCCTTCTATCCTTCCTTTCGTCTTTCTGTCCTTCCTTCCATCTTTCTATCCTTCCTTCCATCCACCCGTCCGTCCTTCTATCCTTCCTTTCGTCTTTCTGTCCTTCCTTCCATCTTTCTATCCTTCCTTCCATCCACCCGTCCGTCCTTCTATCCTTCCTTCCATCTTTCTATCCTTCCTTCCATCCACCCGTCCGTCCTTCTGTCCTTCCTTCCGTCTTTCTGTCCTTCCTTCCATCTTTCTATCCTTCCTTCCATCTTTCTATCCTTCCATCCACCCACCCGCCCGTCCACCCATCCTCCATCCATCCATCCTTCCCCTGTGTGGCCTGCGTGCAAACCATGCGTGCAAACCACTGGTCCACCATGCGTGCAAACCACTGGTCCACCATGCGTGCAAACCACTGGTCCACCATGCGTGCAAACCACTGGTCCACCATGCGTGCAAACCACTGGTCCACCATGCGTGCAAACCACTGGTCCACCATGCGTGCAAACCATGCGTGCAAACCACTGGTCCACCATGCGGCCCACAGCTGTAGTGGTTATGTAAATCTATGATTGAGATTTTGTGGGTTGGGTTGAGAAGGTCCTGCCGTTTCTAAAGCAGATGTTTGTCCTTTTGTGTCCTGCAGACGTCAGTGAAGAAGATCCTCCCTCTCAGCAGCAGTAGTGGACATTGAAGCTTCTCGGGCTAGCTTAGCTTGCTAGCTGCTAAGAACTCCTGACATCTCCCCGCCATTCGAGAAACGACGCTTCCCGTCTTGCTGCCTTTCCATCAGCTCTCTTGGACGCCAAGGAGATCCATCCCTGCCTGAAGAAAACGGTTCCAATGTCTCGCCCGTTGGCCTACGTGCCGCCACCGTCACGACGTCACACTGCTGCCATCTTGTGGCGGTTTTGAAGACAATGAGAGCCGAGGAAGAAAGCTGTAAGACGCCACAATCCAAATTGTCTTCATTTCCTTTTTTACGTACAAAATAAACAAAGTCAGCAACTCATCTCTGGTGGTGTCCTGCTACACTCCACGCTTGACGAGACAGGAAAACATGCATTTGCCATTGTGTGTTGACGTGTGTTTGACGTGTGTTCATGTGTTTGACGTGTGTTTGACGTGTGTTTGACGTGTGTTGACATGTGTTTGACGTGTGTTTGACGTGTGTTGACGTGTGTTTGACGTGTGTTTGACGTGTGTTGACGTGTGTTGACGTGTGTTGACGTGTGTTTGACGTGTGTTTGACGTGTGTTTGACGTGTTTGACGTGTGTTGACATGTGTTGACATGTGTTTGACATGTGTTTGACGTGTGTTTGACGTGTGTTTGACGTGTGTTTGACGTGTGTTTGACGTGTGTTGACGTGTGTTTGACGTGTGTTGACATGTGTTGACATGTGTTTGACGTGTGTTTGACGTGTGTTGACATGTGTTTGACGTGTGTTTGACGTGTGTTGACATGTGTTTGACGTGTGTTTGACGTGTGTTGACATGTGTTTGACGTGTGTTGACATGTGTTGACATGTGTTGACATGTGTTTGACGTGTGTTTGACGTGTGTTGACGTGTGTTCACGTGTGTTGACGTGTGTTGACGTGTGTTTGACGTGTGTTGACATGTGTTTGACGTGTGTTCACGTGTGTTCACATGTGTTCACGTGTGCTGCCGGTGTTTCTCGGGTTTTTCTGCAAACAAGACTTTTGTCTTGGATTTGACCAAGTGAGGAACTGAAAGGACAGAAAACAAGAATGTGACTTTCCTCCCGTGTGTCCTCGTGTGTCAGCATATTTGACTTCATAGAAAGTGTTGGACGCAAGGTGAGCAACTAAAAGGTTTTTCTCCTGTGTGCCCACGCATGTGGAGGGTCAAACTGTGTGCTGAGTGAAAGCTACGGCACAAAGCGAACAGGAGTATGGTCTCTCCCGTATGTGTCACCTTGTTTGGCTTCACAGAGAATCTTTTATCACAAACTGAACAAATGAAAGCTTTCTCTCCTGCTTTCTAGAAAATGTTGGACTACAGACCCAGCAGCTAAAATGGTTCTCCGGTGTGTGGAATCAAACCCCACTTTTGGAGAAGCTTTTTGGCACAATGGGAGCAGGAAAGCATTCCTGTCCTTCCTTCGAGTTTTTACAGTCTTTGTCGTCCTGTGAGTCCTCATGTCACCTTCACAGCTTCTTGGCTGTGGTCGCCGTCTGAATCCTCAGGAGAATGTCTGTGTGTGTGTGTGGGGGGGGGGGGGGGGGGGGGGCGCTTCATCTCGTCCATCCTGGTGCTGAGGATGAACATGTTCTCCAGTGACGACTGCAGGACCCAATGAGACATCAGGGGTGTTTTCCTCAGCTAGCCCAGATCTCCCAACACATTAGCACGTAACACAAACCATGTGGCAATCAGGGACAGCATTAGAGCTGTTATTGTTATTATTATTGTTATTGTTATTGTTATGAAGCATCAAAGGACAAATGAGAGTATAGTTGGCGATGGTAAAGGAACAAATGATGAAGTAAACAAACCTGCTCTGTGCAACACAACTTCCTGCTTCCTGAAAACGGCGTCCAGTAGTTGACGTTGTCGCTCGTTCTCCTCTTTTGTTCGAGAAATTTCCTCCTCGTACTCTGCTATGGTTCTTTCCAACACTACAAATATTTCTTCAACAGCCGCAGTTAGTCGCTGATTCACCAACGCTCTCAGCATTTGGACTTGACACATTTTCACACGATCCCACTTTACACTCACACTCGGTCTCTGGTCAGCGATGTTGATCACTTCCGCTTCTCTTTGTTAGCAGCTAGCAAGCTAAGCTAGCGTGGGAAGCGTCACGTTGACTGAAGAATAAATAAATAAATCCCGGAGTCGTGTTTTTTCTACTTCCGGCAGGTGGGGGGGCGTCATTACACCTTTGACCTACAGAATATCTTCTGGTGTTCTCTCCTTATTTTCAGGAAATGTAAGATTTCCTGTAACTCTCTCTTTGAATGAGTTTTAATGGAGAAGGTTTAATAATGTCATCATTTTTGAAGAACTGTGAGAGGATGGAATAGTAGAATAGAATAGTAGAATAGAATAGTAGAATAGAATAGAATAGAATAGTAGAATAGAATAGTAGAATGGAATAGTAGAATAGAATAGTAGAATAGAATAGAATAGAATAGAATAGTAGAATAGAATAGTAGAATAGAATAGTAGAATGGAATAGTAGAATAGAATAGTAGAATAGAATAGAATAGTAGAATAGAATAGAATAGTAGAATAGAATAGTAGAATAGAATAGTAGAATAGAATAGTAGAATAGAATAGTAGAATAGTAGAATAGAATAGTAGAATAGAATAGTAGAATGGAATAGTAGAATAGAATAGTAGAATGGAATAGTAGAATAGAATAGTAGAATGGAATAGTAGAATAGAATAGAATAGTAGAATAGAATAGTAGAATAGAATAGTAGAATAGAATAGTAGAATAGAATAGTAGAATAGAATAGAATAGAATAATAGAATAGAATAATAGAAGAGAAGAGAGAGAGAGAGCGTGCCTCCATCGGCCATCAGAGTGTAAATGAAGGCGTGACAGAGTAAAATAACGCAGGCTGAGTTTGCCCCATCTTCTGATTGGATGGCTTTTCTTTATTTTCCACGGTAGATTTTCCCAACTAGGAAAGAGCAGACGTGGAACGATGGACTTTCCAAAGTGTCTCCGTTTCAGCCAGACACTCGATGTCCGCTAATGTGCTCAAATTGTCCATTGGCGTTCTGTCGAGGAGCTCGGTGAGGTCGCCACCTGAAACGTTGGACTTCTCAGGCGTGCCTGGCCTCGCTCTTGGTGTCGGGACCAGGCAAGGAGGCGTGTCAGAGGAGAGGGGCTGGTGCCTTGCTAAAGGGCAGACTGACGTGGCGTGCTCAGTCATGAAAGGATGACGGCACATCTTCTCCTCCAGACGTGGTGTCGGTCTGCGGCCCGGATCCTTCCCGAGAAGGCCGAGAGTCACAGCTTGGCGCCGCCCTCGCCAGCACACGCGTGATCGTTGACCTGGTACTTATAGGAGAAGCTCTCCTGGCACACGGCGCAGCGGAACACCTTCTCGCCCGTGTGCGTCCTCATGTGCGTGGTCAAATGTGACTTCTGAGTGACTCTGAGGCCGCACACCAAGCAGGCAAAGGGTTTCTCTCCCGTGTGCGTTCTGGCGTGTTTGACCAAAGCCGACGTCTGGGTGAAACTTCTATCGCAGACGGCGCAGGAATACGGTCTCTCCCCGGTGTGCGTCCTCGTGTGGCGAACAAACGCCGAATGATCGCAAAAGCCTTTGTTGCACACCGAGCAGGAATAGGGTTTCTCTCCCGTGTGCGTTCTGATGTGCGTTTTCAACCCTCCGACCAGAGTGAAACTTTTCCCGCAGATGGAGCAGGTGAAGGGTTTCTCACCCATGTGCGTTCTTTTGTGTCGCACAAACGCCGACTGATGAGAAAAGCTTTTGTCGCAAACGGTGCAGACGTACGGTTTTTCTCCGGTGTGCGTTCTGGTGTGCGTTATCATGCGTCCTTTTATCGAGAATCGTTTGCCGCAAAACGTGCAGCTGAACGGTTTCTCCCCCGTGTGGATCATCATGTGTGTTTTCAAAGTTGACTTGTGGCCGAAGGTTTTGTCACACTCAGAGCACCGGAAGTGCGCGCTGTCAGCGCGACACGTCATCGCAGCTTCGGCGTCAGGAGACGCCGGGTGCTCACTATCTGACAGCGGCGCTGAGGGGC
The DNA here is from genome assembly GCF_030265055.1 of Doryrhamphus excisus. Taxonomy (NCBI): domain Eukaryota; kingdom Metazoa; phylum Chordata; class Actinopteri; order Syngnathiformes; family Syngnathidae; genus Doryrhamphus; species Doryrhamphus excisus. The sequence continues at coordinate 2,067,316 of NC_080477.1, forward strand.
TGGCCGCCCGGCGCCCCTCGGCTCCTGTGGTCCGGCTGCTGCTTGGAGGCTCCTTCCTGTCCTCGCTATGACCTTTGTCGTCCTCATCTTCGCTCTTCACGATCACCCGGATCACCGGGAACTCCTCCAACCCTTTGAGCTCCTCCGGACTGACGCTGTGCTCCTCATCTTCCTCTTTAATGTGGGGGGGCTGCTGCTCCTCCGCTTCTTCTTCATTGTGGGGCGCCTGGGGAACCTCTTGCTCCAGCCTGGGTCTCCGGGCCTGCTGCTGTTCTTCTCTGACGTCTGCAGGACGAGAAAAGAAGCCACCAGAGAACATTTGAAGGACATGTGGGGAGCCATGGGAATATTCATCATCCAAGGCGGGAAGACTTGGTCGGATATCAACAAACTGACACTCGTCCTTCTCCTTGTAACTATTCAGATGTTACCAGCTTTGCGTAGTATTGCTATTGATTATTGATTATTGGTTATTGGCTTTGCTGGTGGGGGACCTGGGGCCACCCCACGGTTCCCTGTATGTTCAAATGTGGCACGTCTTTCATTTTGTCTGCAGAATGTCCGCGTCTTTTCATCGTTAATGCCAAATGAACGTAATGTCCATAAACTTTTGCAGTTGGCCAATTGAAAAGAATAAGAAAAATGACGAATCTGCGGACACGTAGAGAAGATAAGTTGACCAATATGGCGGCCATCGCCCTCATGCGCTCGAGTATGTAGTTACCTGCAGAATAAAAACATTTTCATGGAACATACAAAGCCGTTTAATGCGTGAGCGCAGGAAGTGAACAAACCTGCAGATTTCAAGACGATTGTCGCCTTGAACGCAGCGTCCCGGAATGGCCGCTCGCTCACTTCCGCTGGACAAAGTTCCTCCTCGTCCGCTGCCGTCGTGGTGTCGCACATTTTTCCGACAATCGCCGCAGTTTACACTCACATTTGCTCTCGGCTCAGCGATGTGTCGATCACTTCCGCGTGTCTTTGTTAGCCGCTAGCTAGCTGAGCTAGCTCGAGAAGCTTCCAAGTGCTCTGAGGCGAGAATAACTTTGTGCTACTCAGCAGTTGTGTCCATAAAAGTCTTATTCTTTTCTCTTTACTTGTGGGGGCAATAAATGCGTAGAGACTACGGAACAAACGCCGCAAAACACAATAAAACACTGCCCTGCTAGCTTGCAGCCATTTTCATTTCTCGCAGACGAGTGACTGCCAGCGCATTACTGCCGCCTTCGGTGTGGAAGTGTCATTACAGCCTACAGGTCGACAAGTACGCGTGATAAGACTACTCGGTTTTAGGATTTTGTCCCCACAGTGGCATGGAAACCTTCAGCTCTGAGTTCAAGTCATTTAGCAACTTTGAGGGACTTCCGTGTTGGATGGATTCACGTGACATCCTTCACGTCAAGTCCTGCAGGGGAGGACACAGTTGCATACACTTAGGCAGAATGAGAGCAGCCTGTTGGTTTTACAGGAATTTGGACAAAACAAAAACACGTTCATCAACGTAACACGGGCACCAAAGAAATCCAGGTTATTTCAAGTCATATAACGAGAAAGAAGCCAAAGAAAAATCAAAGCTACGACATACATGCCGACATTCTGAAAAGACTCTTGACAAAGACTCTTGGGGAAGAAAGTGAAATACTGCTAAAATGCTTTTCCTCTATAATAATCATAATCATCATAATAAGCACTGCCCTAAGAAGCCAGAGGAACTGTGTGTTGGTGGGCGGGGGGGGGGGGGGGGTCATAACAGCGAGTTGAATCAAGGAGTTGAGATGAGAGACCTCATGAGCAAGTTCGAAGAGAAGGTTTTCACACGAGACTTCAAGGTGGACAGGTCACTGCAATGCCGGTCAGGTGCAGGGGGGGGGACTTCCAGAGGGAGGGGGCATGCATTTTTAAATATACTTCATGGCATATGTTACTTTGGGAAATATGTAAGTGGCAAAATCGCATCCTCAAATTTTCCGCCATTTGGCAGAGTCTGGATTTCGTGCAAACTTTGTACCGCAGACTGAGCAGGTGAAAGGTTTCTCCCCACTGTGTTTTCTCAAGTCTGGATTTCGTGCAAACTTTGTACCGCAGACTGAGCAGGTGAAAGGTTTCTCCCCAGTGTGTTTTCTCAAGTCTGGATTTAGTGCAAACTTTGTACCGCAGATTGAGCAGGGGGGAGGTTTCTCCACAGTGTGTACTTTCAGGTGATGACACAATCCTGAACACTCACAAAACGCTTTGTTGCACATGGAACAGGAATACGGTTTCTCTCCAGTGTGTAGTATTGTGTGTTTGTCAAAGATGGCTGCTTGGCAAAGCCTCTTCTGCAGAATTGCAGCAAGGAGCAGAAAGCGAAAGACTTGCAATGGTCTCATCGTGAAGACACAAAGGCATGAAGGATTAGATCCTAGTCCTCGTACGACAGCATAATCCTGACTTTGGAGACATTTCTCAGTTGACAATTTCTCGTCAGTTGTTGGCCATGCTGCTCTCGTCACATGTCCTCGTGGAAGATAACGCCCACATTTGTGAGGGATGTCGGATGGCCCGGGTCACCCAAGTGCTCCTTCATTCTTGGGATTGGGCGTCATGAGCAAGAATCAGAGTCTCGGTTTTATTTCTGTTAGCTGCAGGGAGTTAGCACTCAACCACTTCTTGATGTCCACTAAGCAGCTATTCAGGGAGTCGAACCTGTAAAACTCACATGGCTTGAAGGAGCAGTAAAGCTGGACATTATGGACATATAGATGAGAAGAAACATCACAGAACCTTTGAATGATCGTTCCCAAAGGAGGCAAGTACGGCATAAACAGGGCAGGCCCCAGAACAGAACCCTGGGGGACTCCACACAGCGGTTTTGCTGAGTCAGACTCTACTTGGTTCACCGTGACGCTAAAACTGACCAGATAGATATGAGGCAAACCAAGGACCTTCTTGGTGTCCCGGCCTTCCCAAAAGAATACCAAGGTCAACCGAGTCAAAGGCGGACGACAAATCCAGAAGGACCAAGACGGTTCTTTTCCCTGAATCGGCAGACATCACTTTCAAAAAAGCAATTTCCGTGGAGTGGAATTTATGGGAAGCAGATCCAACCCCCTGGTGGATATTACGGATATTACGTTGGTCCGGAAGGGAGGACAGCAGCTCAGAAACCTCCTCTTAGATTTTGGACAAGAACGGGAGCTCGGAAACTGGCCTGAAGTTATTGGGGTCAGCCGGGTCCGACCCTGCCTTTTTAATTAGAGCCCCCCCCCCCCCCCCCATTACCATTTTCTAACCCAGGGACCAAATAAGCCCAAACACCTTTTGAAAAAGCCTGAATTGAAGGACATCGGATGAGCAAGAGGATGGTTTCACCCTCCATATCAGAGCCGAAGTGGCACCGCCTTCAATGAAGACCACATGATGGGGGGAGGGGCTCACCACAGCGGAGGTACCACATGATGGGGGGGGGGGTATCCTTAGTGGTCTTCACTGTGTCAATAAAACATCTTCGGAAGGCATCGCTGTCAATCATCCCAGAAGCAGGGCTGACAGGTGCAGCTGGGATACGAGAGGCGACTCTATCAGAAGGTTGGATCCTCTGGTCTCCATCAGAGGATCCAACCTTCTCCACTCCATGGTAGGAGGACACAAGATCCCTAAGTCCCCAAGTCTGAACTTCAACTTTACTTTCTAGAAGTACTCCATTTTTGGGCTTAGTCTTGACTTGAGGTACTTGAGTATATATATTGGTGTATTCAGGTACTTGAGTATATATTGAGTATATATATTGGTGTATGGAGGTACTTGAGTATATATTGAGTATATATATTGGTGTATTGAGGTACTTGAGTATATATTGAGTATATATATTGGTGTATTGAGGTACTTGAGTATATATTGAGTATATATCTTGGTGTATTGAGGTACTTGAGTATATATTGAGTATATATATTGGTGTATTGAGGTACTTGAGTATATATTGAGTATATATATTGGTGTATTGAGGTACTTGAGTATATATTGAGTATATATATTGGTGTATTGAGGTACTTGAGTATATATTGAGTATATATATTGGTGTATTGAGGTACTTGAGTATATATTGAGTATATATATTGGTGTATTGAGGTACTTGAGTATATATTGAGTATATATATTGGTGTATTGAGGTACTTGAGTATATATTGAGTATATATATTGGTGTATTGAGGTACTTGAGTATATATTGAGTATATATATTGGTGTATTGAGGTACTTGAGTATATATTGAGTATATATATTGGTGTATTGAGGTACTTGAGTATATATTGAGTATATATATTGGTGTATTCAGGTACTTGAGTATATATTGAGTATATATATTGGTGTATTCAGGTACTTGAGTATATATTGAGTATATATATTGGTGTATTGAGGTACTTGAGTATATATTGAGTATATATATTGGTGTATTGAGGTACTTGAGTATATATTGAGTATATATATTGGTGTATTCAGGTACTTGAGTATATATTGAGTATATATATTGGTGTATCGAGGTACTTGAGTATATATTGAGTATATATCTTGGTGTATGGAGGTACTTGAGTATATATTGAGTATATATTGAGTATATATGTTGGTGTATTGAGGTACTTGAGTATCCTCCTTTATCCCAGGGCATGTCCCATTGTGCTGACTGGTCTAACTGGTCCATCAGGTCCAGTATGGTTCCAGGGAGATGAAGAGAAGACATCAAATTGTCGGTGGAGGCGATCCAAGAGAGCGACGGGTCCAACAGAGAAGATGATTGGTCAGCAGGATTTGGAGAGATGGGCGTCTCTTCCACCCAACTCTGACATCTTAGGCTAGGACTAAAATGCTAATCAAAGGAAACGAGACGATGATCGCTCATTGGACGTCATTCACAGACGCGTGACCAACGTCACCATCTTCATGGAGACGTCTGACCTTCACCTTCTTCTTCTTCACGCTTCCCAGTGGCGCCAACCACGGAACTCTGGGATCTCGTCCAGGCCTTCAAGATGTTCTCCTTTCTGACTGATGCTGTGACCCTCCTCCTCTCATTTTGGCACTCCTCTCCTCTAATGTTGGGGGGCTCCTTTTGGCCCTCCTCTCCTCTAATGTAGGGGGGCTCCTTTTGGCCCTCCTCTCCTCTAATGTAGGGGGGCTCCTTTTGGCCCTCCTCTCCTCTAATGTAGGGGGGCTCCTTTTGGCCCTCCTCTCCTCTAATGTAGGGGGGCTCCTTTTGGCCCTCCTCTCCTCTAATGTAGGGGGGCTCCTGGCCCTCCTCTCCTCTAATGTTGGGGGGCTCCTTTTGGGCCTCCTCTCCTCTAATGTTGGGGGGCTCCTTTTGGCCCTCCTCTCCTCTAATGTAGGGGGGCTCCTTTTGGCCCTCCTCTCCTCTAATGTAGGGGGGCTCCTTTTGGCCCTCCTCTCCTCTAATGTAGGGGGGCTCCTGGCCCTCCTCTCCTCTAATGTAGGGGGGCTCCTGGCCCTCCTCTCCTCTAATGTAGGGGGGCTCCTGGCCCTCCTCTCCTCTAATGTAGGGGGGCTCCTGGCCCTCCTCTCCTCTAATGTAGGGGGGCTCCTGGCCCTCCTCTCCTCTAATGTAGGGGGGCTCCTTTTGGCCCTCCTCTCCTCTAATGTAGGGGGGCTCCTGGCCCTCCTCTCCTCTAATGTAGGGGGGCTCCTGGCCCTCCTCTCCTCTAATGTTGGGGGGCTCCTGGCCCTCCTCTCCTCTAATGTAGGGGGGCTCCTTTTGGCCCTCCTCTCCTCTAATGTAGGGGGGCTCCTGGCCCTCCTCTCCTCTAATGTAGGGGGGCTCCTTTTGGCCCTCCTCTCCTCTAATGTAGGGGGGCTCCTGGCCCTCCTCTCCTCTAATGTAGGGGGGCTCCTTTTGGCCCTCCTCTCCTCTAATGTAGGGGGGCTCCTGGCCCTCCTCTCCTTTCATGTATTTAATTGTTTTGTATTGTATGTATTGTTAATTATTTTTTGGATGCTCTGCGGCCCACCCGTAACACTGGGTTGCGTAACAGTAGGTAGTAGCAAGACGTCTCCACTAGATGGCAGCACCGATGGCGGTAAAAGCCCCCATTCTATACAGCAGGGGTGCTCATTAAGTCGATCGCGATCTACCGGTCGATCGCGGAGGTGGTACTGGTCGATCGCTGGTCGATCGCGGCGTGACATTAAAAAAATATCATCCCAGCATCAATGCCGTCACTTGATTGATATACAGGGCAGCCATTCAGATGACAACTGAATTTTGACCTTTAGGTCACCGCTCATGCGTAAACAACGATGCAAAGTGCTAAGCTAGTCGGCGAATTGCGAGATTTTAAGCCCTCGCTAAAGTTTATGGTCACTAAAATGAGTGAAGGAGCTGGACCAAGTAAAAAGGCAAAAACTGGACCAAGTAAAAAGGCAAAAACTGGACCAAGTAAAAAGGCAAAAACTGGACCAAGTAAAAAGGCAAAAACTGGACCAAGTAAAAAGGCAAAAACTGGACCAAGTAAAAAGGCAAAAACATATCACTTCCATACGGAATGGGAGGTGGACTTTTTTTTCACAATGTCTTTTTCGAAGTGCGTTTGCCTCATCTGCCATTCTACCATCGCAGTACCAAAGAAGGGAAATGTGGAGTAATGTGGAGGTAATTACAAAAAATGTTAATAGTTAATTATGTGTGTTTTGCAATATTGGCTCATTTGGTTATGTAAGGTACATCAACATACATTGTACGTACAAATAATCCTCAATACATTTGAAAATAAATAGATGTTTTGCATTTTTGTAGTGGGTAGATCATTTTGACTCGGTCATTTTAAAAGTAGCTCGCATGCTGAAAAAGTGTGAGCACCCCTGCTATACAGCATCGGTAGCTCTGAAAAACATTAAACTGGCCACAAGGTGGCGACGTTCCCAGCCGAGAGCTGTTTGCCGACCGCCATGACACAACGAAGGAGCAGCAGTCAAAAGGCCTCCGAGGAAGGCGAGAATGACGGCGTGATTGGTTTCTATCTTACTGCGCTAATTACCGCGCCGTTCGTTATGGAGTACTTCAGTACAACACACTAAACGTCATCGGGTACTAATATTCGTGTCAGGTCGAGGCGTCGCTTTAACGTTTGTCGGGCTAGCTTAGCATGCTAGCTGCTAGCAAAGAGAAGCGGAAGTGATCAACATCGCTGACCAGAGACCGAGTGTGAGTGTAAAGTGGGATCGTGTGAAAATGTGTCAAGTCCAAATGCTGAGAGCGTTGGTGAATCAGCGACTAACTGCGGCTGTTGAAGAAATATTTGTAGTGTTGGAAAGAACCATAGCAGAGTACGAGGAGGAACTTTCTCGAACAAAAGAGGAGAACGAGCGACAACGTCAACTACTGGACGCCGTTTTCAGGAAGCATCAGCCCGGATCAAACCCAGCAGGTCTGAGATAACTTGGTGGTCTAAAAAAGGCGTGTGAGGACTAATTGGTGTGTCGTTTAGGATGTGTGTATGACGTGCATGCTAGCATGTTTTACAAAGTATTACCCATAGGTGTCGCCACAATGTCATTGGCAGAAAACTGGACTTCCCATTTTGTAACTTTTTCTTCTGAAGAATGGTTAAAAACATGCTATTGTTTTTAAAAACATGCTATTGTTTTTAAAAACATACTATTGTTTTTAAAAACATGCTATTGTTTTTAAAAACATGCTATTGTTTTTAAAAACATGCTATTGTTTTTAAAAACATGCTATTGTTTTTAAAAACATGCTACTAGTTGACAGTCACACCACACGGTGGCGCTGTTTTGAAACCCCAAACTTGGATAGACTAAATTGCTGCTGCACCCCGTGTAACTTTAGGGTGTTTAGCGGACGTTGCTTCACACGTTAAGGGACTGACAGGCTAGTGTGTAGTTTTATCTTATCTTATCTTATCTTATCTTATCTTATCCTATCTTATGACAGGTTGAAAAGCATGGCCGCCATCCAGCTAGACAGCCCTTGTTCATACTGAGCGTGTGTCTCATGATGGTGAAACATCTATGATGTCATTGGCAGCAACACAAACAATGGATAACGGCGGTGGGACGAGAGCGGCAGGAAGCGTTGGTGACGAAGACCCTCCCTCCAGGGTGAAGCAGGGCGGGCCGCAGCCCCCCGACATGAAGGAGGAAGAGGAGGAGCCCGGCATGAGTCAGGAGGAAGGACCGGATGAGGCCGACCTCGTCCACTTGCCCTTGACCGGAGTCATTGTGAAGAGTGAAGATGATGATGATGATGTCCATGGCAGAAGGTCGGCGCCGGCGCGGCCGTCAGACAGCGACGTGAGGGACACTGACGACGAAGGCTCGCGCCACGCTGACAGCACGCACTTGAAATGCTCGCAGTGCCGCAAAGCCTTCAGCGACAACTCCGCTTTGAAACGACACATGAGGTGCCACACGGGGGAGAAACCTTTCGCCTGCTCGCTTTGCCAGAAGAGTTTCTCTCAGAAGGCGTCGTTGGTGATACACACAAGAACGCACACGGGCGAGAGGCCCTACGCTTGCGGCGTGTGCAACAAAAGCTTCCGTGATAATTCGGCACTGGCCACGCACATGAGGACGCACACGGGGGAGAAACCCTTCACTTGCCCCTTTTGTGACAAACGCTTTGCTCACAAGGGACATTTGATATCGCACACGAGGACGCACACGGGGGAGAAACCTTTCACCTGCTCTGTCTGCGACGCCAGCTTTCGGGTGCACTCGGTCATGATGATCCACATGCGGACGCACACGGGGGAGAAACCTTTTGCCTGCTCAGTGTGCGGCAAAAGATTCACCCAGAAGGGAAGCTTGATTATACACACGAGAACGCACACTGGAGAAAAACCGTTTCCCTGCTCTGTGTGCAACAAACCATTTCGGGTTCGTTCGGCGCTCGTGACGCACATGAAAACGCACCGCGTTCGCTAACATCTGCCAGGCCGGATTTGCTGATAGAGTGCAAGCTGTAGCGGATGGAAGGATGGATGGATGGATGGATGGAAGGATGGATGGAAGGATGGATGGATGGATGGATGGAAGGATGGATGGATGGATGGAAGGATGGATGGATGGATGGATGGATGGATGGAAGGATGGATGGAAGGATGGAAGGATGGATGGATGGAAGGATGGATGGATGGATGGAAGGATGGATGGAAGGATGGAAGGAAGGATGGATGGAAGGATGGATGGATGGATGGATGGAAGGATGGATGGATGGATGGATGGATGGATGGAAGGAAGGATGGAAGGATGGATGGATGGATGGAAGGATGGATGGATGGATGGATGGATGACTAATATGTTGATGTGATGTTTCTACACACGTGTGCTAATGTGAACTTTGACAGGAAGATGATGGAAGAAGTAAAAAATAAAATAGAAGTCAATGATGACTTTTGTGAGTGTGCATGTGGTTGTGAAAAACATTGAACAAAATAAAAGCAGGTGGACTTTCTAAGGTGGCCTTTGTCAAAGTGCTGTCACCTACGCTTTCCGTGTGAAACCCATTTCATAGAAAACATTCATCACTGAGGGCCTGAAGCAGAGAAGACATACCTCAAGAACAACATGGGAAGACAACGTGCACAGAATGAACGATTTCCACACGTGACCTGAGAATGTCTGCCAGCACACGCTAAGAAGCACAAAAACACAACGTCTGTGTTGTGTAGCTGTACCTTTGTATGTCTGTGTTGTGTAGCTGTGCCTTTGTGTGTCTGTGTTGTGTAGCTGTACCTTTGTATGTGTGTGTTGTGTAGCTGTACCTTTGTATGTCTGTGTTGTGTAGCTGTACCTTTGTATGTCTGTGTTGTGTAGCTGTACCTTTGTATGTGTGTGTTGTGTAGCTGTACCTTTGTATGTCTGTGTTGTGTAGCTGTACCTTTGTATGTCTGTGTTGTGTAGCTGTACCTTTGTATGTGTGTGTTGTGTAGCTGTACCTTTGTATGTCTGTGTTGTGTAGCTGTACCTTTGTATGTGTGTGTTGTGTAGCTGTACCTTTGTATGTGTGTGTTGTGTAGCTGTACCTTTGTATGTGTGTGTTGTGTAGCTGTACCTTTGTATGTGTGTGTTGTGTAGCTGTACCTTTGTATGTGTGTAGCTGTACCTTTGTATGTGTGTGTTGTGTAGCTGTACCTTTGTATGTGTGTGTTGTGTAGTTGTCTTTTTCCGTCATTTTGATGAATGACTTTCACGGAAATGAAAGCGGCAAGCGCGTGTCGACGTCATTTGTCCAAGTGCGGTTGCCGTAGCTTCCCCATCACGACCAAGATGGCGTCGTTGCTCCTCGGTGTTATTGTGTTAGCTTCCCACAGCACACGTACCAGCATGAACACGTTATTAATTCCTCATGTCAGGATAAATACTCCTCATTGAAGCTTCTCGGGCTAGCTTAGCTTGCTAGCTGCTAACAGAGAGATAGCAACACACGCCAAGTGTCGGGATCGTGTGAAAATGTGTCAAGTCCAAATGCTGAGAGCGTTGGTGAATCAGCGACTAACTGCGGCTGTTGAAGAAATATTTGTAGTGTTGGAAAGAACCATAGCAGAGTACGAGGAGGAACTTTCTCGAACAAAAGAGGAGAACGAGCGACAACGTCAACTACTGGACGCCGTTTTCAGGAAGCAGGAAGTTGTGTTGCACAGAGCAGGTTTGTTTACTGAGTACGCGGGGATCTACATGCTGCTAAGTGCACGTTTTTCTTATACTTAAGATACTATAAAGATACTATGATATACTTAGCATGTGTACAAAATAGCAAAGTGGCAGTAATTGTTCTGTTCCGGTTCTATGAATTAGCATATTAGTGCCCCGATGTGTAGAATCTATCATACGTCTTTGGCAGAGAAAGTAGCTTCATTTCAGGCATAAAGCTCATATGTTACTTTTACTGACAACAAAGGCTGCAGAATGGTTAGCGAGCAGGCCACACAGCGACCCGAGCAACTATTGGCCAAAGTGGAAGTGGGGCTTTCTGTCCTGCTGGAGGACCCACTGCTGGTTACTAGTCAGGAGTCTAATCTTCCTTTTGGGAGTTTCCATGTTTATATAACCATAGAACACAATGTTCTGTGTGTCTTGGAAGAAAATGGCCGCCACTAAAGGGGCCGTCTTTGGATTGAATGAGTGAAGAAGATATTTTTTCGTCTTCTAACATGCAGTCCAAACTGAGATACTTTGCTTACAGTGGCGTTCCCTACACGTCCTGCTCGCTTCCATCCCAGGAAGGTCTTTTATCAAATACTTGGAGGCTCTGTGTGAAATGGGACACCATACCTGGAGCTGACCAACCCTAACATGTATGTCTTCCTGTGTCCAGCACGTGTCAGTGAAGAAGGTCTTCCCGAGCAGCAGGAGGAGCCCCGGCCCCCCCACATTAAAGAGGAGGAGGAGGAGCACAGCATCAGCCAGGAGGGAGAGCATCCGGAAGGACCGGAGGAGTTCCCAGTGATCGGTGTCATTGTGAAGAGTGAAGATGATGAAGACGACGGTGAAGGTGAGGAGAAGAGAGAGGCGGAGCCTCCAACAGAAGCTGATGGAGACCACTGTGGAGGATCACCAGCAGACAAGCTCTTAGCTCCACTATCAGATAGTGAGCACACGACGTCACACTCTCCTGACACTGATGATGATGATGATGAAGACTCTACAGCTGATATGACATGTCACCCTGACAACACACGCTTGAAATGCCACCACTGTGACAAGACCTTCGGCAAGAAGAGAAATCTGAAGCGACATATGAGATGTCACACCGCAGAGAAACCATTCATGTGCTCGGATTGTGGGAAAACGTTCTCTATAAAGGGACATTTGATAAGGCACACAAGAACGCATACTGGAGAGAAACCGTTTGCTTGTTCAATTTGTCGCCAAACATTCTCTCGCAAGGCATCTTTGATCATACACACTAGAACCCACACCGGGGAGAAACCATTTGCCTGCTCGGTGTGCGGGAAAAGGTTCACGCATCGCTCGACTTGGATCAGACACACACGGACGCACACGGGAGAAAAACCATACGCCTGCTCAGTCTGTGATAAAAGATTCTCTCAGAATGAATATTTGATAGCGCACAGAAGGACACACACGGGAGAGAAACCCTTTCCTTGCACCATCTGCCATACATATTTCCGGGATCGTTCAGCTTTGAGTAATCACATGAGAAGACACACCAATGAGAAGCCCTTCTTCTGCACCGCGTGTGACACAAGATTTCGGGATCGCTCCTCGCTGAGGAAGCACATAAAGACCCACAGCGGCAACAGCGCGTCCTAATGCAGCCCTTCCTCCTTCTACCACCAACATCTTGCCGGAATAAATCGCTGACCATCAGATCCTAGATCGAGGAAGGACTTCATGGCGGCTCCCAACGATGAGGCGGGTGTCTTTTTTTGGGTTTGTCAAAGAAAAGGAAAGTGAAAAGTGAAGTGTATGTCAGCATTGGCCGTGCCGTGAAAGACGTGGTATCATGAAGGATTGACGTGGTATCATGAAGGATAGACGTGGTATCATGAAGGATAGATGTGGTATCATGAAGGCTTGATGTGGTATCATGAAGAATTGACGTGGTATCATGAAGGCTTGACGTGGTATCATGAAGGATGGACGTGGTATCATGAAGGATGTGGTATCATGAAGGGTTGACGTGGTATCCTGTAGGACCGACGTGGTATCATGAAGGATTGACGTGGTATCATGAAGGGTTGACGTGGTATCATGAAGGCTTGCCGTGGTATCATGAAGGATAGACGTGGTATCATGACGGATAGACGTGGTATCATGACGGATAGACGTGGTATCATGACGGATAGACGTGGTATCATGAAGGCTTGACGTGGTATCATGAAGGCTTGCCGTGGTATCATGAAGGCTTGCCGTGGTATCATGAAGGATAGATGTGGTATCATGACGGATAGACGTGGTATCATGAAGGCTTGACGTGGTATCATGAAGGCTTGCCGTGGTATCATGAAGGCTTGACGTGGTATCATGAAGGATAGACGTGGTATCATGACGGATAGACGTGGTATCATGAAGGCTTGATGTGGTATCATGAAGGATTGACGTGGTATCATGAAGGATGTGGTATCATGAAGGATAGATGTGGTATCATGAAGGACTGACGTGGTATCATGAAGGATTGACGTGGTATCATGAAGGACTGACGTGGTATCATGAAGGATTGACGTGGTATCATGAAGGATTGACGTGGTATCATGAAGGATGTGGTATCATGAAGGATTGACGTAGTATCATGAAGGACTGACGTGGTATCATGAAGGATTGACGTGGTATCATGAAGGACTGACGTGGTATCATGAAGGATGTGGTATCATGAAGGACTGACGTGGTATCATGAAGGACTGACGTGGTATCATGAAGGACTGACGTGGTATCATGAAGGATGTGGTATCATGAAGGACTGACGTGGTATCATGAAGGACTGACGTGGTATCATGAAGGATGTGGTATCATGAAGGATAGATGTGGTATCATGAAGGACTGACGTGGTATCATGAAGGGTTGACGTGGTATCATGAAGGACTGACGTGGTATCATGAAGGACTGACGTGGTATCATGAAGGATGTGGTATCATGAAGGATGTGGTATCATGAAGGACTGACGTGGTATCATGAAGGACTGACGTGGTATCATGAAGGACTGACGTGGTATCATGAAGGGTTGACGTGGTATCATGAAGGATGTGGTATCATGAAGGATGTGGTATCATGAAGGACTGACGTGGTATCATGAAGGACTGACGTGGTATCATGAAGGATGTGGTATCATGAAGGATAGATGTGGTATCATGAAGGACTGACGTGGTATCATGAAGGATAGATGTGGTATCATGAAGGGTTGACGTGAGGGTTGACGTGGTATCATGAAGGGTTGACGTGGTATCATGAAGGGTTGACGTGGTATCATGAAGGGTTGACGTGGTATCATGAAGGCTTGCCGTGGTATGAAGGACTGACGTGGTATCATGAAGGATGTGGTATCATGAAGGATGTGGTATCATGAAGGACTGACGTGGTATCATGAAGGACTGACGTGGTATCCTGGTGCACGTGAAAGGATCTGATCCTATGACAGACGGTGGCAACTTTGAAATATGATAAATCAAAAAAATATAACTATAATATTTATAATTGGTCCGTCAGTTTCACGTGGATGATGTTAAATGTTCGCCAATCGTGGCTTTGACAATGCAAGCGAAACGTCGTACTGCGGAAATGCGCATGCGTCGGCCGCCATTTTAGACTACGATTTTAAGGTTGCAAGGAAAGGCTTGAGAGAGAAAAAAGACTGACCGCCTTTCTTGTCTCTTCTGTACATACACGTGTTACATGTTACATACATGGGTTACATGTTACATACATGGGTTACATGTTACATGCATGTGTTACATGTTACATACATGTGTTACATGTTACATACATGTGTTACATGTTACATACACGTGTTACATGTTACATACACGTGTTACATGTTACATACACGTGTTACATACATGTGTTACACGTTACATACATGTGTTACACGCTACATACATGTGTTACATGTTACATACATGTGTTACATGTTACATACACGTGTTACATGTTACATACACGTGTTACATGTTACATACATGTGTTACATGCTACATACACGTGTTACATGTTACATACACGTGTTACATGTTACATACATGTGTTACACGCTACATACATGTGTTACATGTTACATACATGTGTTACATGTTACATACATGTGTTACATGTTACATACATGTTACATACATCCTCAATTACTGTCCTTTTGAAGCATCATAGGCTAGCTTAGCCTGCTAGCTGCTAACAAAGACGCCAAAGTCAGCAACACGTACTGCGCACGCTTGGGTCGCCATTTCAGACAAGGCGACTCTCCGCCCGTGCTTATTGGTTGCTGGCGCAGACGTGGAAGTGGTCACCATGGCGACGCAGAGATGGGGGTGATTGTGTGAAATGTGTCAAGGTTGGAGAATCACTAACGCGGCTGTTAATTTAAAGGAGTTGCATCAAAATGGCTGCAACCAGGAGGCGCCTTTGATTGCATCCAAAGAGACCCTCTCTAACACAACCACTCCTCCATCGTTGGTCTTCTGGTGTTCTGCAGACATCAGTGAAGATCTTCCCCCTGAGGCACGGATGGAGCTCCAGGTGAAGCAGGGGGAGACACAGCCCCCCACATTAAAGAGGAACAGGAGGAGACAGAGCAAGAGCACTTTGAAGGACTTGATGAAGAAGACGCTGATGGAGACCACTGTGGAGGACCCCAAGCAGACAAGCTCTTGGCTCCACCATCAGAGGGCCAAATGTCCAACTCTCCTGCCACCGATGATGAAACCTCTAAAGCTGACGTGGTGTCCAACGTTGGGAATGCTCCCCCAACAAAACCTTGAATTCCTGTTGTTGTCCCAAAACACCTCGGAGGGCGCACAGAAGAGAAACCGTTCATGTGCTCAGTTTGCAGATGCAAAAGATGTTCTCATGCGCCACATTGGCAAAACACACACTGGGGAAAAACCTTTTCATCTTCACCTTTCACCCACACAGCTTCTTCAGTTTGGGGTGGGGCTTCCTGTTTAGGTCTCTGGTGGCTGTGGTGAGTGGACTTGGGACGATCCTGTCTCTGGGGCGTCCCAAGTACATTTCATCAGAAAACCGAAGGAAAAACCAGCAAGACTTTGACAAGAATGAAGTCCAAATACGAAGAGAAAAAGTACATTTGCCTTTTTATTGAACTTTTTGTTATATAAGTCAAAAAAGAGTCCAAACCTGTGGACTGTGTGGAAAATGTGACGTCATTGTGGTTTATCACACCAGAGTGCCACACCTGTCAATCAATAAATCCCTTAAAGAGGACCTGCCGGACAATGTGGCCCAGACCAAGATACTCCATGGCTGGACAGCATGCTGGCGTCTGAACACATTCGAGAACAAATGAGAAAGAAAGTCGTTGAGGCGTAGTTGAGTGTGGAAATGGTTATAAAGCTGTGGGACTCCAGCCAACCACAGTGAGAGCCGTTATCCGGACATGGTGAAAACGTGGAACAGTGGTCAACTTTCCCAGGAGACTCATTGCAAGTTATCACTAACACTTGATTGCAATTGTTGCATTTTTCACTGTGTGGTGGTAAAACAGGCCGTTATTAATGGAATGAGACAGTTTGGGGCGGGGTGGTTATCAGGACACAAGATATGACATAAATATATAACATATTTATATTCTATATATACTAGATGATGCAATATAAAACAATATCAAAATGCGTCCATTTCCTTTGCTTGAAAGCAGAATTACAATTGAATCAACAACTGCTTGTATTCATCATTTTTTCATGGATTCTGTGATTGTTTTTCATGCCGAGGACCTCAAATGTCCTCCAACTGCGAAATGACGTAACTATGACGTAACGATGACGTAACGATGACGTTCCAGAAACCCCACAGAAGCCGTCAACCTTCCATCAACATTCAAGAGTGGGACGGAAATAAAACGTCACACTGCGAAAGTGCGCATGCGTCGGCCGCCATTTCGCTCCAACCGAAAGGCTTGAAAAACAGAGTTAGCAAGACGACGAGATCGTGAGCGCGTTTGTCTTCTTTGTCCTCTTTTCGCGTCATATCCCGGGTACGCGACTTACATTGCTATTTAAAAATAAAGACAAAACTGGTTTCGGCGTCTCTTTGAGGCTTCCTTGTCGGCTAGCTGCTAACAACGAGAAGCGGAAGTTAACAATCCGCACCGCGCATGCGTCTGACGCCATTTTGTACTACTTTTTGTCACTCCACGTCAGCTCCGCAGCCGAACGTGTCGTCGAGCGGAGTTCAAGTGTGGGGATAAAGTATTTGTGATTCAGTGAAAATGTGTCAGGTCCAAATGCTGAGAGCGTTGGTGAATCAGCGACTAACTGCGGCTGTTGAAGAAATATTTGTAGTGTTGGAAAGAACCATAGCAGAGTACGAGGAGGAACTTTCTCGAACAAAAGAGGAGAACGAGCGACAACGTCAACTACTGGACGCCGTTTTCAGGAAGCATCAGGTTGGCCTGTGCAGAGAAGGTTGGTTCTCAACATGATCCTGAAAAGAGCTTAGCGTCGCTAACGTTATTTGTCTTTTCGGGGACTCCTTATACGTTCCCTTTATTGCCATGTGTTTTGTGTTCCACTATTTAATTGCCGAAACTACAGAATGTGTGTTTTGTATGCATTAACATTTAGGGTAGCTGTGCGTGAGTCATAAACGTTTTGCTCAAAACTCTTTAAATCTCGTGTACTCGTCTGGGGTACCTCGCTGGCTTACGGGTACCTGACAAAGACTCGGGTTTCGCTGACTCAGTTTCGCGACGAAGCCTCCGGTTTCACCGGGTGACTCATCGATAAAGACTCGGGTTTCGCTGACTCACCGGTGCGCGACGAAGCCTCCGGTTTCATTAGGTGACTCATCAAAAAAGACTCGTGTTTCGCTGACTCACGGGTACTCGTGAGTGGTCAAGATGACGGATCATGAAAAATGAACGATTAGTCAACGGGTTTTTCTTAGTAGTTAGTTATCCTGCATTGACCTTTTACACATGTTTATTTTGCACATAATCTGATACACATTTTGCAGTATTGTTTAGGTTATTTTGTTCATTTAAAAAATGTTGAAAGAACATAATAAAATTATTAAAAGCGGTTGCATGAAATAAAGTTATGTTTTGGCAACAAAATAAAATCATGTTCATGTTTCATGATCAGCATATGTTACAAATATTTGTTCATGTTCTGCTGACTTTGTTATATTTTTTCCATGTTTGTACTTGTCTTATGTTAACTGAACAGAGATCTGTCACATTCATTGACAAACATTTTCATTGGATTCTATTTTCACATTCATTCATTTTCTATCCTCACGAGGGTTGCGGGGGTGCTGGAGCCTATCCCAGCCGGACTGGTGGCCAGCCAATCCCAGGGCACATATAGACACCCCCCCCACACACACATTCATACCGATGGACTCTTTGGAGTGGCCCATGAAGCTAACTTGTTTTTGGGATGGGGGAGGAAGCCGGAGTACACGCGTGCACAGGGAGAACATGCGACCTCCACACATAGATGGCCCAGGGTGGAATTGAACTCGGGTCTCCCAGCTGTGAGGCCTGCGTGCTCACCACTCGTTCACCGTGCAGCCTCTCTTTTGACATGATTAACTAAAATGATTATTTTATGTTACTTTAAAAGCCCCCCCCCCCCCCGTCTAAAGTGAAGACAATAAATATGTTGAACCACTTTCAATCCTAAAATGGATTACAGAATCCAAAATGCTCAACAACATTCAACCAATAACAAAAGTAAATTTCATTTTCCATAACTGGCTGTTTTGATTGCACGTGACACCACGTGTAGAAAAACCCGTGACAAAGATTAGCGTCAACATACCCCAGACGGCCATATTGGTGAAACCAATCCTAGCACCTTTCAGAAGTCACCTTCGATCCTAGCGTTTGTCACCCTGTCAAGTTCCCGTCATCCTGGCCAAAGGCGACAGGCCACCAAGTTCCTTTGAAACCGCATCGCATGCGGAATGAAAATGAATGATGCATTTACACTCGTTTCCTAGCCGAGCCGTGGGTGGGCTAACCCTAACCCGGGGCCACAACATCCTGGAGTATTCTCCCCACCCGTCCACCTTTGCTCCAACAGCGTCAGGACTTGAACACACCACACCGCTCATCATGTCGAGATGAGAACCTCAACCGCTGTGGTATCGATTAAGATATGTGACTGTGATTAATCACATTTGGTCCATATTTAACTCACAATTAATCACATTTCATCACCGGTATGAAAACGGTTTTGTCAAAGTAGGATAAGAAGAGTAAATATCTTTGTGCTAAATGTTTCGATGTGCCACTACCAGGATAATTCCATCCAATTTTATAGAAAAGGATATCAATTTCAGAACTAGGAGCCATTATTTAAAACGATAGTCAGCAAGCGTATTTTTGTATTACTATTTTTCTTTATTATTAGCATATTAGCTCTTAACCGCGCCCACAAACGTGAGTGTGAGCAATTGAGACCTCTCACTCTGACACAAACATGTTTTTTTGCTGACACTTTCAGCTCCAAATAAGATGAGTTTATTTATGATACTGGGTCAGACGTCATATTGGACTGGGTTGGGATTCAGCCGCCAACCTGGTCGCTAACTGCTGAGCTAAGCTAGCCATTGCTACTAATTCATGATGAAAGAAGAGGCATGCGTTCCTCTGTGAAAGGATCGAGTCAGAGTTTTCACCAGGCCACAAACACGTTTGCTACCAACGTCTGGCTGAGCACCAACCCAGAGACACCCGTGATGCCACCCATCCAAACGTTTCTCCGCGGTCATTCCCTCCACGCTGTGGCACTGGCTAACGCGCTAACGCTATCTGCATCCACGGTGGGAGTTTTCCCGTGACGCCTCGGGTCGCTGAAAGTCAATTTCCGCGTGACGTCTCGGGTCGCTGAAAGTCGAGTCTTCGCGTGACGTCTCGGGTCGCTGAAAGTCGAGTCTTCGCGTGACGTCTCGGGTCGCTGAAAGTCGAGTCTTCGCGTGACGTCTCGGGTCGCTGAAAGTCGAGTCTTCGCGTGACGTCTCGGGTCGTGGAAAGTGGGCAAAGGCCACTCTTATTTTTGAAGGTGATGGGCATGCGTGAAGAATGTGTGTTCACGGATAGGATGAGCATGCTTGTGGTGTTCTCTCCAGATGACAACATTCATCCACATGATGTCACTTTGTGTCCCTTCGACCTTCCTTGGGCTTTTCTCTCGTTCAGGACAAATAGCACCCAGCAAAAGGAGTCCTGGGACTGGCCCACGTGCGGGTGCAAGCATATTGGTAACCCGTTTGTCTTCCTGTGTCATGCAGATGTCAGTGAAGAACATCTTCCCCTTGAGCAGCACGACTGGAGCTCCATGATGGGGCAGGAGGAGCCCCGGCCCCCCCACGTTAAAGAGGAAGAGGGTGAACCAGGACAGGAGGAGGTCCCAGTGATTGGCGTCCTCGTGAAGAGTGAGGATGAAGAAGAAGCCGATGGAGACCACTGTGGAGGATCACCAGCAGACAAGCTCTTAGCTCCACTATCAGATAGTGAGCACACAACGTCACACTCTCCTGACACTGATGATGATGATGATGAAGACTCTACAGCTGATATGACATGTCACCCTGACAACACACGCTTGAAATGCCACCACTGTGACAAGAGCTTCCATTCCCGTTGTTATCTAAAAAGACACATGAGGACACACACGGGGGAGAAACCATTTATGTGCTCAGTTTGCGGTAAAAGATTTTCTCAGAAGCCACACTTGCAAGAACACGCTAGGATACACACTGGGGAGAAACCTTTTGCCTGCTCAGTGTGCAATAAAAGGTTCACCCATCGCTCAACTTGGATAAGACACGCAGGAACGCACGCTGGAGAAAAACCATATGCCTGCTCAGTCTGTAATAAGGAATTCTTTCAAAAGTCACTTTTGAAAGAACACTCCAAAGTACACACTACAGAGAAACCTTTCGCCTGCACAGTCTGTGGCAAAGGATTCTTTGACAATTCACACCTGAAAGAACACTTAAGAACACACACTGGGGAGAAACCTTTTGCCTGCTCAGTGTGTCACCAAACATTTTCTCAAAAGTCGCATCTGAAAGAGCACTCCAGAAGACACACCGGGGAGAAACCGTTTGCCTGCTCCGCCTGCCACCAAACCTTCTCTCAAAAGTCGTCTTTGTTAAAACATAGGAGGATGCACTCTGGGGAGACACCTTTTCCTTGCACAACGTGCGGTAAAAGATTCAGTCATCGGTCTACCTGGCTGAGACATGCCAGAACGCACACGCAAGAAAAACCGTTCGCCTGTTCAGCCTGTGGGAAAGGATTCTTTCAGAAGTCACATTTGGAAGAGCACACGAGGACGCACACCGGGGAGAAACCTTTTTCCTGCTCTGTCTGTCGCCAAACCTTCTCCCAAAAGTCCTATTTAATAATACACGCAAGAACGCACACCGGGGAGAAACCTTTTGTCTGCTCAGTGTGTGATAAAAGATTCAGTTACCGCTCAAATTGGTTAAGACACACGAGAACGCACACTGAAGAGAAACCGTACGCTTGTTCAGTTTGCAACAAAAGATTCTCTCAAAATGAATATTTGATAGCGCACCGAAAAACACACAAGGGCGCCAAAGACGGCGTCCATAATGGGTTACCTTTGGCGAAACACACGGGCGACCATATTGATGACACTGACCCCTGAGTGTGCTGACGCTGATTGTAAAGATGGTGCTGCATGCGTGGAGACACACATGCACGTGCTGGGTTGATGCCTTCAGCTTCCACGGTAGACATGACTTAAGTGTTCATGTGATTTCTTTCCTAAATGAGGTCAGGGGTCGGCAACCTTTACTATGAGAGCCATTTTACCTCGTTGCCCACTAAAGGAGCCGCAAAACATGGATTTAAGACAAGGTCTCCTAAAGTCTAAGAAGAGAATAGAAGTGCAGTGACTGTGCATGTGTAAGGGATGCCAACCAGTAGGTTAGCATGCTATCATCTTGGTTTAACGAGAATGTGTAAGGGATGCCAACCAGTAGGTTAGCATGCTATCATCTTGATTCAACGGGAATGTGTAAGGGATGCCAACCAGTAGGTTAGCATGCTATCATCTTGATTCAAAGGGAATGTGTAAGGGATGCCAACCAGTAGGTTAGCATGCTATCATCTTGATTCAAAGGGAATGTGTAAGGGATGCCAACCAGTAGGTTAGCATGCTATCATCTTGATTTAACGAGAATGTGTAAGGGATGCCAACCAGTAGGTTAGCATGCTATCATCTTGGTTTAACGGGAATGTGTAAGGGATGCCAACCAGTAGGTTAGCATGCTATCATCTTGGTTTAACGAGAATGTGTAAGGGATGCCAACCAGTAGGTTAGCATGCTGTCATCTTGGTTTAACGAGAATGTGTAAGGGATGCCAACCAGTAGGTTAGCATGCTATCATCTTGGTTTAACGAGAATGTGTAAGGGATGCCAACCAGTAGGTTAGCATGCTATCATCTTGGTTTAACGAGAATGTGTAAGGGATGCCAACCAGTAGGTTAGCATGCTATCATCTTGATTCAAAGGGAATGTGTAAGGGATGCCAACCAGTAGGTTAGCATGCTATCATCTTGATTCAAAGGGAATGTGTAAGGGATGCCAACCAGTAGGTTAGCATGCTATCATCTTGATTCAAAGGGAATGTGTAAGGGATGCCAACCAGTAGGTTAGCATGCTATCATCTTGGTTTAACGAGAATGTGTAAGGGATGCCAACCAGTAGGTTAGCATGCTATCATCTTGATTCAACAAGAATGTGTAAGGGATGCCAACCAGTAGGTTAGCATGCTATCATCTTGATTCAAAGGGAATGTGTAAGGGATGCCAACCAGTAGGTTAGCATGCTATCATCTTGATTCAAAGGGAATGTGTAAGGGATGCCAACCAGTAGGTTAGCATGCTATCATCTTGGTTAAACCAAGATTCTTTTAGCTGGTGACCAACAGCTGGGATGAGATCACATGTTGAGCCGATTGAGGCTCCCATGGTCAAATTTGGGGGTATCAAAGTAGTTCAGATAAGAAAAGACAAGTTGTAGTACTCTTGCTAGTATTGGAGATAAACTTCCATAAATGTATGTGCCAATTACTTACTTACTTCAACTTACATGATTCGTTTGCTCTGCTGTTTTTTTTTAAACGATCTGTCATGTATTTTTGAGAAATGTCAAAACGCTCTAGGAAAGTACAACGTTTGTCCTCCATGTTTACCTGAGAGGGAGAGAACGGAATATCATCCAATCACCAGTCAGAACTCAGCCAGGATGCCTTCATGGTCCTGCAGAAAGTAGGATTGTTTTTTAAGCTCATTACAAAAATGTGCATTTTCCCTACTCGGGTGTTAAAAAAAAAGTTTAAGCATTGCAAAGGGAGCCACATGCGGCTCTGGAGCCATGGTTTGCTGACCCCTGACCTAGGCAACACAGAACATAGAACAAATGTGTGTTGCAAATAAATAAATCCTTACCAATAATAAACCATGTTTGTCTTCTGGAGCTCTGTACCCTCCTGGACGTCGGGTGTGAAGAACACATTTGCTGGAGGTGTGGAGTGAGACCGTTGGGGGGGGGGGTTAGGTCGTTGGACGCAAACGTCACATTTTTAGTGAATGAATGAATTGAGACGTACAAATTTCGTCTTGTGATGAGGCATTTCTTTGCTTGACAGATTTTATTATAAATATATATATATATATATATATATATATATATATATTTCCCTTTAACTGCGGGACATTTTCTGATGAAATTTATATATACATATATATACATATATATATATATATACACACACATATACATACATATATATATTCACAATGTGGCCCGATTTATGTGACATTGTGTGAACCTTCACGTTGGGGGCGTACCTCCGTTTGAACACTAGGGGGCACTTTTTAATGACATTCATTCATTCATTTTCTACCGCTTTTCCTCGCGGGGGGTGCTGGAGCCTATCCCAGCTGTCTTCGGGCGTAAGGCGGGGTACACCCTGGACTGGTGGCCAGCCAATCCCAGGGCACATATAGACAAACAACCATTCACACTCACATTCATACCTATGGACAATTTGGAGTCGCCAATTAACCTAGCATGTTTTTGGAATGTGGGAGGAAATGACATTCATTTTCATTATTCATCCTTTGTTGTAGGTGCAGATGGACACCTCTGTGTGAGGCCCTGGTTTACCTGTGTCCGATCGATGAGATCCACAATCGATGAGATCCACAATCGATGAGATCCACAATCGATGAGATCCACAATCGATGAGATCCACAATCGATGAGATCCACAATCGATGAGATCCACACAAAGTCCGTATAGTTGCAAAAATGAAAGGTTTTATTTTATAGAATGCTATGACAAAAAGGTTCATTGTTCAAGAAAGATGAGTGAAGAAATCAGACACGTCAAAAGAAAACCGTGTGGAAGTCCAAAGCTTCCACCTCACCGTGTGACCCAGCCCCTCCCCCAACATGTGCGTGGCCACACACATGAATGTTTTTATAATAAGCAGCACCATTATTTGAAACAAAAACAGCAACAATTGATTAAAATAAATATTCCCATTTCATATTTCAAACAATATTTAAGGTGTGCATCATAGCATAAATAACAAACTCCACTCTACAATTGACTGGCTCATACATATGTAATTGTATTTAATTATTATTGTTAATTATACAATTGTTAGTACAGTTGTATTTTTATTTCAATTCAATAGAAGGTATTATTATTACATCATTTATTTGTTGAAACACTCGATCATTCGGACTAAGACGGACATCTTCATTTATTGCTGAATAGAAGTGGGATGTGCTCATTTGTAGTATCTCCCATCAGCCACCAGGTGGCAGCAGTATTCCAACGGCGGCTGAATAACGAGACGTCGGGATGGCTGCACGGTTGGTCATTTATTGGAATGGCAGCTTTCAGCACTTCCTGTACCAGCACGCTGCCCCTGACTGCCCTCTACAGCTTACCCATGGAACAGCAGCTTGGAACAACAATACTTGGAGTTTGTCGAAGAAGAAGAAGAAGAGAAGGCGGGTTTTAATTCCAAGTTTAAAAAGACGGTTCGTCCTGAAGAAAACAAAGCAACTACGACGTCCCAAAAATCCCTCTAAACCCTTCAAGCGTCCATCAAAATGCCGGGATAGTGGAACGCAGTCAAGACAAGTCAAGTCACACTGCGCATGCGTCGGCGCCATCTTGGACGACAATATTCGGTGCGGATGCAAGGAAAGGCTTGGAAAAGAAGTTAGCAAGAAGACGAGATTGGTACCGCGTTTGTTGTCCTTTCGCTCCATGTTCCGTGTGAGGGAGTACACGGAGAGTACACGGAGAGTACACGGAGAGTACACGGAGAGTACACGGAGAGTACACGGAGAGTACACGGAGAGTACACGGAGGGTACAGCGAGTACAATTACTGCTGGGATACAACTTCTTCTCCGCGTCACTTGAAAGCTTCTCGGGCTAGCTTAGCTGGCTAGCTGCTAACAAAGAGACGGAGAAGTTAGCCAGACGTCGCTAAACCGGACAAAGAGAGAAAGGGGAGCTAAATGTGCGAAAGATTAGCAGAGTGCAAGGAGGAAGTTTCTCTCAAAAAACACGAGAAGGAGCGACGACGTCGACGATTGGATGCTTTTTCCCGGAAGCACCAAGACGGAGCAGGTTGGTTTCACTCTTATTATTATTATCATTATTATTATTATTATTATCATCATCATCATCATCATCATCATCATCATCATCATCATCATCATCATTATTATTATTATTATTATTATTATTATTATTATTACCTGTCAACATTATTGACTAAGGCCACTTTAGGCGTCTTAGAAGATAATTTAAACAACTTTCCTGCTTTGTCGCCCGTAACGCTTTCCCAGCAGTTGAGTTAGAAAATAACTAAATAATCCTTCCATCCTTCCATCCTTCCCGTCCTGCCATCCTTCCATCCTTCCCGTCCTTCCCGTCCTTCCCGACCTTCCATCCTTCCCGTCCTGCCATCCTTCCCGTCCTTCCCGTCCTGCCATCCTTCCCGTCCTTCCATCCTTCCCGTCCTTCCATCCTTCCCGTCCTTCCATCCTTCCCATCCTTCCCGTCCTTCCCGTCCTTCCCGTCCTTCCATCCTTCCCGTCCTTCCATCCTTCCATCCTTCCCGTCCTTCCATCCTTCCATCCTTCCCGTCCTTCCATCCTTCCCATCCTTCCCGTCCTTCCCGTCCTGCCATCCTTCCCGTCCTTCCATCCTTCCCGTCCTTCCATCCTTCCCGTCCTTCCATCCTTCCCGTCCTTCCATCCTTCCCGTCCTTCCATCCTTCTCGTCCTTCCCTCCTTCCCGTCCTTCCCGTCCTTCCATCCTTCCCGTCCTTCCATCCTTCCCATCCTTCCCGTCCTTCCCGTCCTTCCCGTCCTTCCATCCTTCCCGTCCTTCCATCCTTCCATCCTTCCCGTCCTTCCATCCTTCCATCCTTCCCGTCCTTCCATCCTTCCCATCCTTCCCGTCCTTCCCGTCCTGCCATCCTTCCCGTCCTTCCATCCTTCCCGTCCTTCCATCCTTCCCGTCCTTCCATCCTTCCCGTCCTTCCATCCTTCTCGTCCTTCCCTCCTTCCCGTCCTTCCCGTCCTTCCATCCTTCCCGTCCTTCCATCCTTCCCATCCTTCCCGTCCTTCCCGTCCTTCCCGTCCTTCCATCCTTCCCGTCCTTCCATCCTTCCCGTCCTTCCATCCTTCCATCCTTCCCGTCCTTCCATCCTTCCCATCCTTCCCGTCCTTCCCGTCCTTCCATCCTTCCCGTCCTTCCATCCTTCCATCCTTCCATCCTTCCCGTCCTTCCATCCTTCCATCCTTCCATCCTTCCCGTCCTTCCATCCTTCCATCCTTCCCATCCCTCCATCCTTCCCGTCCTTCCATCCTTCCCGTCCTTCCATCCTTCCCATCCCTCCATCCTTCCCGTCCTTCCATCCTTCCCATCCCTCCATCCTTCCCGATGGAACCATGGCTCCACGCTGCTTGTCTCCACTCGTATTTGCCCACTGGCACGTTTCACCTCCAACACCTCTACAGCACCTTTGTCTTCTCCCTGCAGGCGTCCATCAACATCGCGAGTGGAGCTCCAGGTTGGAGCGGGAGGAGCCACAGCCCCCCTCCCTTAAAGAGGATGAAGGGGAGCCAAAGCCCCCCCACCTTAAAGAGGAGGAGGAGCCCCACCCCCCTCACATTAAAGAGGAAGAGGAGGAGCCACAGCCCCCCCACCTTAAAGAGGAAGAGGAGGAGCCCCGGCCCCCCCACATTAAAGAGGAGGAGGAGGAGCACAGCATCAGCCAGGAGGGAGAGCATCCGGAAGGACCGGAGGAGTTCCCAGTGATCGGTGTCATTGTGAAGAGTGAAGATGATGAAGACGACGGTGAAGGTGAGGAGAAGAGAGAGGCGGAGCCTCCAACAGAAGCTGATGGAGACCACTGTGGAGGATCACCAGCAGACAAGCTCTTAGCTCCACTATCAGATAGTGAGCACACGACGTCACACTCTCCTGACACTGATGATGATGATGATGAAGACTCTACAGCTGATATGACATGTCACCCTGACAACACACGCTTGAAATGCCACCACTGCGACAAGAGCTTCGGCAGGAAGGGGAACCTGAAAAGACACCTGAGAAGTCACGCGGGCGTCAAGGACTTCCAATGCGGTAAATGTGGGAATTTGTTTGGTGACAATTCAACTCTCCAAAGACACATGAGAAAGCATACAGGGGAGAAACCATACATGTGCTCAGTTTGTGGTAAGAGGTTCTCCCAGAAGGTACATTTGACAGCACACTCAAGAACACACACTGTGGAGAAACCGTTTGCTTGCTCCGTTTGCTCGGTTTGTGGGAAAGGCTTCTTTCAGAAGTCCCATTTGCAAGAACACATACGAATACACACCGGAGAGAAACCTTTCGCCTGCTCCGTGTGTTGCCAAGCATTCTCCCTCAAGTCGTCTTTGATAAGACACGTGAGAACACACACTGGAGAGAAACCCTTCGCCTGCTTGGTGTGTGGCAAAAAGTTCACTCATCGTTCGACTTGGATAAGACACACGCAAACGCACACAGGGGAAAAACCGCACGCCTGCTCGGTCTGCCATAAAAGTTTTTCTCAGAATATATATTTGATAGAGCACAAAAGAACACATACAGGAGAGAAACCATTTCCCTGCTCTGTCTGCCATACACACTTTCGTGCTCGTTCAGGATTGAGGAAACATTTAAAAACGCACGCCGGCGCCGCTGTTCGGTGTAACGCTAATATCCATCCCTGAAAGTATCACTTGCATCACACGTTACACATCCTGAGCTAAAGCGCGGGGGGGGGGGGGGGGGGGGGGGTAGTTTGTCCAATAAGATGTAAGTCCATGATGACGTAAAGAAATACATCCTTGCCATCCGTGTCACGTGTTGTTCTTCTGGAGGTCACCTGGAGGCCATCTTGGCCCAACGATGCGGACCGACGTTCATTCCACTTGGCCTCCTTGCAGCCACGTTGTACTGATTTGACTTGGAATCATGAACGTATGGAATGAGTAACACCTTTCCCAGCGTGGAGGTGAGACGTAGGAGGAAGGCTTTCGTAAATGTGATCATATGACAAATATATTTAAAAATGAGGTTGCAGGGAAGAGTGACAGTCCGATGTCAATAAAGTTGTTCAAACACATTTCAAGAAGAAAGCTGGAGTGAAAGAAGAAAAGACATGAAAGAGGAGAAGTAAAAAATAGCGTGTTTTTTAACTTATGAGAACAACAAAACTAGTGGACTAGTAGTTTTTGGAAAGTTAGGTGGGGGGGCAGTATGACGTAATATTTCTAGAAGATGAAGAAAGTCGAAGTATTTGGGATAAAAGTTCTTAGCTGCTCGACGTTGTCTTGTAGCAAGCGGTGGCGGTCTCCGTTATAGCCGAGTCAACAAAGACGGGTACCCGTGAATCCCAATTCGGGTTTAAAAAACTCGCGAGTTTTGAACGACTCGTCCATGACGTGCACATTACAGATGCGCATGCGTCGGTCGCCATGTTCGGCTACTTTGGACAAGGTCGCAACGAAACGACTGGGAGAAAGTTAGCAAGATGACGAGATCGCTGCCGCGTTTTGTCTCGTCTCCATTGGAGGAAGGATCCTAAATGCTGCATGGACGAGCATCTTAAAGCTTAGCTTGCTAGCATCTTAAAGCTTAGCTTGCTAGCTGCCAACAAAGATAATACCGAGATAATACCGTAATAGGACGGTTGTATCGCCTCTTCGGGCCGTGAAGTTGATCCAAACTTTGTTTTCATAGATACTGGAGACGAGGGTAGCCTGAGTGGAGGTCTTGCTAGCTGGTGCTAAAACACAATAGGAATGAAGTACTGCGTCACTGAGGCATCAATAGTACACGGCTGCAGTAAATCACAGTGTATTGCTAGTACGCCATATTAATAATAAACAATAATAAAGTAATATTTCAGACCCAAAGTTGGCAAGGCCATGGGTTACATGAAATAAAAAGATTCCAAGTGGAAGGGATTCAAGTTTAGAGAGCCATTTTGTTGTCAGCCTTGTTTGTAAACAAGAACACAAAATATAAAATAGGATATACAGTGAAGAAAATAAGTATTTGAACACCCTGCTATTTTGCTATTTCTCCCACTTAGAAATCATGGAGGGGTCTGAAATTTTCATCGTAGGTGCATGTCCACTGTGAGAGAGATAAACTAAAAAGAAAAATCCAGAAATCACAATGCATGATTTTTTAACAATTTATTTGTGTGATACAGCTGCAAATAAGTATTTGAACACCTGAGAAAATGAATGTTAATATTTGGTACAGTAGCCTTTGTTTGCTATTACAGAGGTCAAACGTTTCCTGTAGTTTTTCACCAGGTTTGCACACACTGCAGGAGGGATCTTGGCCCACTCCTCCACACAGATCTTCTCTAGATCAGTCAGGTTTCTGGGCTGTCGCTGAGAAACACGGAGTTTGAGCTCCCTCCAAAGATTTTCGACTGGGTTCAGGTCTGGAGACTGGCTGGGTCATGCTAGAACCTTGATATGCTTCTTACGGAGCCACTCCTTGGTTTTCCTGGCTGTGTGCTTCGGGTCGTTGTCGTGTTGGAAGACCCAGCCACGACCCATCTTCAATGCTCTGACAGAGGGAAGGAGGTTGTTCCCCAAAATCTCACAATACACGGCCCCAGTCATCCTCTCTTTAATGCAGTGCACTCGTCCTGTCCCATGTGCAGAAAAACACCCCCAAAGCATGATGCTACCACCCCCATGCTTCACAGTAGGGATGGTGTTCTTCGGATTGTACTCTTCATTCTTCTTCCTCCAAACACGCTTATTGGAATTATGACCAAAAAGTTCTATTTTGGTCTCATCTGACCATAAAACTTTCTCCCATGACTCCTCTGTATCATCCAAATGGTCATATGCAAACTTAAGACGGGCCTTGACATGTGCTGGTTTAAGCAGGGGAACCTTTCGTGCCATGCATGATTTCACATCATGACGTCTTAGTGTATTACCTACAGTAACCTTGGAAACGGTGGTCCCAGCTCTTTTCAGGTCATTGACCAAGTCCTGTCGTGTAGTTCTGGGCTGATTCCTCACCTTTCTTAGAATCATTGAGACCCCACGAGGTGATATCTTGCATGGGGCTCCACTCCGATTGAGATTGACCGTCATGTTTAGCTTCTTCCATTTTCTAATGATAGCTCCAACAGTGGACCTTTTTTCACCAAGCTGCTTGGTAATTGCTCCGTAGCCCTTTCCAGCCTTGTGGAGGTGTACAATTTTGTCTCTGGTGTCTTTGGACAGCTCTTTGGTCTTCGCCATGTTACAAGTTAAAGTCTTACTGATTGTATGGGGTGGACAGGTGTCTTTATGCAGCTAACGACCTCAAACAGGTGCATCTGATTCAGGATGATACATGGAGTGCAGGTGGACTTCTAATGGGCAGACTAACAGGTCTTTCAGGGTCAGAATTCTAGATGATACACAGGTGTTCAAATACTTATTTGCAGCTGTATCACACAAATAAATTGTTAAAAAATCATGCATTGTGATTTCTGGATTTTTCTTTTTAGTTTATCTCTCTCACAGTGGACATGCACCTACGATGAAAATTTCAGACCCCTCCATGATTTCTAAGTGGGAGAAATAGCAAAATAGCAGGGTGTTCAAATACTTATTTTCTTCACTGTAAAATCATATGTTTCTCAACATATCGGGGAGAAGAATATCGGGCAGACGCCAGAAAGTCAACGGAATAAATGCGAACGAATACCTGTCAGTCCGGATTCAGGGAAAAAAGTACAATTGAACTGGTTCGTGATTGTAGATTCTCCGCTGCGCATGCGTTGATCGCCATTTTGAGCAGGTTAGCAACGGTTAGAATCAAGTTAGCAAAAACGCGAGATTGTCGCCGCCTTGGTTCCCGGACAGACTTTGAGTTGTGAAATATTCCTTACGTCAGCACTTTGAAGCTCCTCGGGCTAGCTTAGCATGCTAGCTGCTAGCAAAGACACGCGGAAGTGATCAACATCGCTGACCAGAGACCGAGTGTGAGTGTAAAGTGGGATCGTGTGAAAATGTGTCAAGTCCAAATGCTGAGAGCGTTGGTGAATCAGCGACTAACTGCGGCTGTTGAAGAAATATTTGTAGTGTTGGAAAGAACCATAGCAGAGTACGAGGAGGAACTTTCTCGAACAAAAGAGGAGAACGAGCGACAACGTCAACTACTGGACGCCGTTTTCAGGAAGCAGGAAGTTGTGTTGCACAGAGCAGGTTTGTTTACTTTCCTTTATCATCATGATCTCATTATGGAGTCTTTCAAGACGCCTCGCCATGCATTTCGGTTTTCGTGGCCTTAAAAGTCTTCCATTTTCTATAAGTTTTATATCGGACAGAAGGAATGTCATGTCTGATGGAGACACGCCTGTGTCGCCTAGCAACGCCACCCCCACAGTGATGTAGCGAGGGACAACCGTGGTCCAACAGTGATGTAGCGAGGGACGACCGTGGTCCAACAGTGATGTAGCGAGGGACGACCAAGGTCCAACAGTGATGTAGCGAGGGACGACCAAGGTCCAACAGTGATGTAGCGAGGGACGACATGACTGAAGAGTCTTACTGCTGTACCTTCCTGCATTGGTTAACGTTCCTTACAAGAAAGGGGGGGGGGGGTAAGCCTGACCTTTCCAGTCGTATGCGGGGGAAGGGGAGGGGTCGTATGCGGGGAAGGGGAGGGGTCGTATGCGGGGAAGGGGGGGGTCGTATGCGGGGAAGGGGAGGGGTCGTATGCGGGGAAGGGGAGGGGTCGTATGCGGGGAAGGGGAGGGGTCGTATGCGGGGAAGGGGAGGGGTCGTATGCGGGGAAGGGGAGGGGTCGTATGCGGGGAAGGGGAGGGGTCGTATGCGGGGAAGGGGAGGGGTCGTAGGGAAGCCATTGGAAGCAAAAACTCCTTGAGTGACTGAGTGACTTCGTCGAGCGGCAGGCCACAAGATCATTTGGAACCACCGGAGTCAAATGGTGGCACGCTGGCATGCAGTACCCGGCCGCCACCAGCAGAGGCACTGTAGACTCACTCATCTCTCCAGACACCTTCATGTCTCCTCCAACTCCTCCAAGCCTCTTTGTCTTCTTGTCCTGTAGATGTCAGCGATGAAGCTCTTACCCCTGAGCAGCCGGTTTGGAGCTCCACGATGGAGTGGGAGGAGCCACAGCCCCCCCAGGTTAAAGAGGAAGAGGAGGAGCACAGCATCAGCCAGGAGGGAGAGCATCCGGAAGGACCGGAGGAGTTCCCAGTGATCGGTGTCATTGTGAAGAGTGAAGATGATGAAGACGACGGTGAAGGTGAGGAGAAGAGAGAGGCGGAGCCTCCAACAGAAGCTGATGGAGACCACTGTGGAGGATCACCAGCAGACAAGCTCTTAGCTCCACTATCAGATAGTGAGCACACGACGTCACACTCTCCTGACACTGATGATGATGATGATGAAGACTCTACAGCTGATATGACATGTCACCCTGACAACACACGCTTGAAATGCCACCACTGTGACAAGAGCTTCGGCCACAAAAGGAGTCTGAGCAGACACGCCCGATATCACACTGGAGAAAAAGCGTTCATGTGCTCGGTTTGCGGTAAAAGATTCTTCATCAAGTCGCATATGATGAGCCACGCAAGGACACACACTGGAGAGAAACCTTTCACCTGCTCAGTTTGCGGGAAAGGATTCTTTCAGAAGTCGCATTTGAGTGAACACACAAGAGTACATACTGGGGAGAAACCTTTTGCCTGCTCGGTTTGCCATCAAACATTTTCTCAAAAGTCGTCTTTGAAAGTTCACATGAGAACGCACACTGGGGAGAAACCTTTTGCCTGCTCAGTATGTGGTAAAAGATTCATGGATCGGTCGAACTGGTTGAGGCACGCGCGAACGCACTCCGAAGAAAGACCGTATGCCTGCTCAGTCTGTAGCAGAAGATTCTCCCAAAATGAATATTTGATAGCGCACAAAAGAACACACACTGGAGAAAAACCGTTTCCCTGCTCCATCTGCCATACGTACTTTCGAGCTCGTTCAACTTTGAGTATTCATATGAAAACACACGCCAGTGGCGGAGTTTAGCAGGATATCGATGGTATCGATCCTGAGGTACCGTCCTGTGATGTACCGTCTTATATGTACTTGTACTTACGTGTACTTGTGTATTTTTTCAATGTGTAAAGGCAGCACATCAAATGAACTATGACGTGTTTTGCTAACCATGTGACCAGAGTGACAGTGAACGAAGGCATTTAAGTTTGCGTGTGCGTGTGCGTGTGCGTGTGCGTGTGCCCACACCTAAAACTCATCTTTCTTCTGGTGTTTACATTCAGGTACGTTTTGTTAGCAATAGTAAGTGACGCGCTGACCAAACATCAGACTGCGCATGCGTAGGTCGCCATTTTGTTAAGGGGACTGTAATACTAAGGCGGCGGAGAAAGGCCGCGATAATGTTGTCGCGTTTGTTCTTTTTTTCTCTCCAAACTTAAGCCAGCGGAGATCAGCCGTCACCGGAAGGACAAAACTTATCTCCGTGTCACTTTGACGCTTCTCGGCCCAGCTTTTAGCCAGCCAATGGAGAGACGCGAAAGTTAGGGAAACATATTGCGCATGCGTCAACTCTATTTTCCACTGCTATTTTAGTCAGCAAGGCGACGACATCGTCCAACGAGGTTCTTTTGGAGTAGTAATATTCTTTACTATTCATTTTGTCTCACCAGAGAAAAGACGGGTTCTTCTCTTCTTCTCTCTTCTCATTACTGTTAAGACAAACTTGTCTCTGTGTCATTTTGGAGCTGCTCGAGCTAGCTTAGCATGCTAGCTGCTAACAAAGACGCGGAAGTGATCAACATCGCTAAGCAGAGATCAAGTGAGTGTAAAGTGTCGGGATCGTGTGAAAATGTGTCAAGTCCAAATGCTGAGAGCGTTGGTGAATCAGCGACTAACTGCGGCTGTTGAAGAAATATTTGTAGTGTTGGAAAGAACCATAGCAGAGTACGAGGAGGAACTTTCTCCAACAAAAGAGGAGGAACTACTGGACGCTGTTTTCAGGAAGATGGAGTTGTATAATTGTAATCATTATTAACGTCGCTAACACTCAAGTGTTTAACGAATAATGGAAGGAATTACTGTTTTATGATTATTGGTTTGAAGTTATGACCGACGACGGACTTATTGTGTACTGATATCAATATTGAATGTTGACCGTTCCATCAGTCACCACGGCTAACTAGCTAGTCAACGAAGGTTGCGGTTGCTCACACCTCGGTAAAACACTGCCCCCTAGCGTTTAGGTTAAAGAAATGCAAGCGAAAAGACCCCAACTTGTGTGCAACGCCGATACTCCATGTTTACTTACATAACATTTCATCTTTATTCTTTAAGAGGTTCTCCCGCTGAAGGTCAATTTTCTTGGTTGGGTCCTCACCTGGAAATGAGACGATGATATTCATATTTGGAGATGCAAAGAGACCCAAACTTCTCTTAAGATTGTGTTTCTTTAAGCAGGAGTGGCACTCCAGGATGGAGCAGGAGGATCCACAACCCCACATTAAAGAGGAAGAGGAGGGGCCCCAGCCCCCCCACATTAAAGAGGAAGAGGAGGGGCCCCAGCCCCCCCACATTAAAGAGGAGGAGGAGGAGCACAGCATCAGCCAGGAGGGAGAGCATCCGGAAGGACCGGAGGAGTTCCCAGTGATCGGTGTCATTGTGAAGAGTGAAGATGATGAAGACGACGGTGAAGGTGAGGAGAAGAGAGAGGCGGAGCCTCCAACAGAAGCTGATGGAGACCACTGTGGAGGATCACCAGCAGACAAGCTCTTAGCTCCACTATCAGATAGTGAGCACACGACGTCACACTCTCCTGACACTGATGATGATGATGATGAAGACTCTACAGCTGATATGACATGTCACCCTGACAACACACGCTTGAAATGCCACCACTGTGACAAGAGCTTCCTTCACCGCAGCACTCTCAACATACACATGAGAAGCCACACCGGAGAGAAACCGTTTGCCTGCTCATTTTGTCACCAAACGTTCTCTAGGAAGTCAAATCTAATAACGCACACAAGAAGACACACCGGAGAGAAACCATTCGCCTGTTCTGTGTGTGGTTTGGGTTTTGTCCGAAATCAACATCTGATAGCACACGTGAGGAAACACACTGGAGAGAAACCTTTCACCTGTTCTGTGTGCGGCGTAGGTTTTGGACAAAATCATAGTTTGAAAACACACATGAGGAAACACACCGGAGAGAAACCTTTTACTTGTTCTGTCTGTGGTTTGGGTTTTGTGCAAAGTCAGCAGTTGAAAGTCCACACGAGGAAACACACCGGAGAGAAACCTTTCTCCTGTTCAATCTGTGGGATAGGCTTTGGACAGAAGCAGCTGTTGAAAAGACACACGAGGAAACACGCGGGAGAAAAACCTCATTCCTGCCCCGTCTGCAGCAAAAGCTTCTTAGACCGAACAACACTCGTAACGCACATGAGGAGACACACGGGGGAGAAGGTGTTTGGCTGCGGTGTGTGTGGAGAAAGGTTCTCCTACAAGTACCAGCTCAGCACTCACACGTGTGCTCCTGGGAGCGGCGGCGTGATGCCAAATCCTGAACCTGAACATCATCACAAGGTCACATGATTGCCAACCTTTATTGCTGTCCAGGAAGAACAATAAAATCCCGATCAGCCAATCGTAGGGCTTTATTCATGTCAGATGAAGAGCAAATGACCAAAGCTGTTGGAGGACCCAGTCTAGGACTCTGGTCTGGGACCCAGTTCCAACACTCAATTCTAGGACTCAGGTCTAACACTTAGTTCTAGGACTCATCTAAGACTCCGGTTGAAGACCTATTTCTAGGACTCGCGTATAAGACCTAGTACTAGGACACCGTCTAGGAGTCAGGTCCGGGACCCAGGTTTAGGACTAAGGCATAAGACCTTGTTCTTGGACTCGGGTCCTTCTGGGAGCGATGTGATCTGGGGTTATGTGACCCTGGTAGGTTTCTCCAGACAGACGGGTCCTATGGCGGCCCAGTGGAGCAGCCGGAAGGAGACCCCACACCCCAGACAAGACGGTCTCGTGCCGAAGTCGGGTTCCCAGGCGAGCTCCCGGTGGTCTGACGCCCGGTGGCCCAATCAGGAAAGTCACATGGCTTCCCAAAATTGGTATTCACTCAAGTTCCGTTCCGCTTTCTCTGGGTCCGGGTCGTGGGAGCAGCGGTCTCTGTAGGGGAGTCCAGTCTTCCTGGTCCTCGGCCAGCACCAGGGAAGGCCTGAACCGTTCAGCCCACAAAGGCTCACGGTCGGACAGCACAAGAATCAGATATCAGATCATCATAATTCACAGGTGGAATGGACAGGTAGGACCATCAGGTAGGATCATCAGGTGGGATCATCAGGTAGGATCATCAGGTAGGATCATCAGGTAGGACCATCAGGTAGGATCATCAGGTAGGATCATCAGGTAGGATCATCAGGTAGGATCATCAGGTAGGATCATCAGGTAGGATCATTAGGTAGGATCATCAGGTGGGATCATCAGGTAGGATCATCAGGTAGGATCATCAGGTAGAATCGGGTAAGATCATTAGGTAGGATCATCAGGTGGGATCATCAGGTAGGATCATCAGGTAGGATCATGAGGTAGGATCATCAGGTGGGATCATCAGGTGGGATCATCAGGTAGGATCATCAGGTGGGATCATCAGGTAGAATCGGGTAGGATCATCAGGTAGGATCATCAGGTGGGATCATCAGGTGGGATCATCAGGTGGGATCATGAGGTAGGATCATCAGGTGGGATCATCAGGTGGGATCATGAGGTAGATTGATGAAGCTATCATTGGAACATTTTATCCTCCTTGTACAATCTAGTCATCATCTTCTATTGTTATTGTTATTGTTATTGTATATGAATCCGTATTTGGTCATGCATTAGTAGGTTACTTTGGTACTCTGCCGTTATGTGATTGACGGCTGCATTTGCGTGACGACAGCACCACATTGCGCATGCGTGGGTGGCCGGTATGGCGGAAGACCGGACTATTTCAGGTGAGCTTGCATGAAATGATTGAAAAAAGGAAGCGAGAAGACGGCAGTGGACCCCGGTTGTTCTCTTTTCTGCCCCAATTCCACGTAGGCCACTCGACTACGGTGATTATTAAGCTAAAACTCGCCTCGGCGTCACTGGAGCTTCCCCGGCTAGCTTAGCATGCTAGCTGCTAGCAAACAGACGCGGAAGTGATCAACGTCGCTAAGCAGAGACCGAGTGTGAGTGTAAAGTGTCGGGATCGTGTGAAAATGTGTCAAGTCCAAATGCTGAGAGCGTTGGTGAATCAGCGACTAACTGCGGCTGTTGAAGAAATATTTGTAGTGTTGGAAGGAACCATAGCAGAGTACGAGGAGGAACTTTCTCCAACAACCCCGCTGGAAAAAACAGTATGACCAGCATACGTTGTGTTTTCGTGCTGGTGTGCTAGCAGCATGCTAGCTGGTCATTGCTAGCATGCCGGCGGCTCCATTTGCCGGTAGCTGGTCTCCAGACCAGCAACAGCGTGAAAACACAACGTATGCTGGTCTCTGCCGTTTTTTCCAGCAGGCTGCTCCCACTACCTTGGTCTCTGCTGGTGTGGTGGAGCAGCCTACCGGCGTGGGATGCTGCTGAGACCAGCAAGACTTAAAAGATGTAGAAATAAGAGTGACGCTCCTGTCACATCGCAGCCATCAACATGCTAATCCTCCATATTAGCTAACACGAAGGATCATTAGATGTTAATGACCCAACCTTCAAGTGGCAACAGGGACAGTAGGGGTCCAAGGGGTCTCCATCTAAGGACCGCGGGCCAAGTTTGAACCAGAGGAGCATTCTGTCCTCAATACGACTCCAAGCTGCTCGACAGCCAGCCGACCAATCAAGGCAACGCCGTCCACAAGGCTTGTGTGTGTGCGGTACCGCTAACGTACAGAGAATACAAGTACGGTACCGGTAACGTACAGAGAATACAAGTACGGTAACGTACAGAGAATACAAGTACGGTACTGCTAACGTACAGAGAATACAAGTACAGTACCGGTAACGTACAGAGAATACAAGTACTGTACCGGTAACGTACAGAGAATACAAGTACTGTACCGGTAACGTACAGAGAATACAAGTACGGTAACGTACAGAGAATACAAGTACGGTAACGTACAGAGAATACTAGTACGGTAACGTACAGAGAATACAAGTACGGTAACGTACAGAGAATACAAGTACGGTAACGTACAGAGAATACAAGTACGGTACTGATAACCATCCACTGCCTGCCACTTCAGCCATCAGCAAACGTTTTGTCATTCATGTTGAATTAATGCTAGTATTTCTTTTCCTTGATAACATTGTGGTATCATGGGGGGGGGGGGTATTCCACCCACGACTTGCCTCCAGGCACGCCCACTGCGCTGTGATTGGTCACACTCCCAAGCGCTCCCGAAGACTTCCAGACTACGGCCAAACCCTACTTTCTAATGAGGCTGGAGACCCCAGAGTGGTCATGGAGGTCTTTTACAATCCTTGACATCAGTCGTGGAAATGTGGTTGTTTTGTGGCTTAAAAAACCCGGGTAAAAAACCCCACATGTTGACGTCATGGCTGTGTGTGTGTGTGCTACAATATTTTTATGTTGGAGAAACATGGATAGGAAAACCAAAATAAAATATAAGTCAGCGATGATTGCTTTATTTCTGTGAGATAGACGCTGCTGATGGCCTTCAGGTGGGGGTTCTCGTCCATTTGGGACCTACGTTGTCTGAGGCAGACTAACAGGAAGAAGCTGTTGGGGGGGGGGGGGGGGGGGCGCAGAATGCCAAGGGAGGAGCTGGTTAGTGATGCCGAGGGAGTTGGGAGCACAGTCAGCACAAAAGCATCAGCAACACACTTCCTGCCCAAGAAGCCGTCTGAATGCTTAGCTTGCTAGCTGCTAGCAAGTCCTTGTCAGAGTCTCCTCTTACATGCCATCATTTCCTTACACTCGTTCCCTCCTAACATCGCCCTCGTCGACACGCTACGATACACACTCCGGTACACTGGGTGGCGCTATGCACCGGCATGTTGCTGCGACCCGCCATAAACAGGACGAAGAAAAGACTACGCATGCGCGGGTCGACATGTGGCCAGATGTTTCAGGTCGACATGTGGCCAGATGTTTCAGGTCGACATGTGGCCAGATGTTTCAGGTCGACATGTGGCCAGATGTTTCAGGTCGACATGTGGCCAGATGTTTCAGGCCGAGTGTGAGTGTAAAGTGGGATCGTGTGAAAATGTGTCAAGTCCAAATGCTGAGAGCGTTGGTGAATCAGCGACTAACTGCGGCTGTTGAAGAAATATTTGTAGTGTTGGAAAGAACCATAGCAGAGTACGAGGAGGAACTTTCTCGAACAAAAGAGGAGAACGAGCGACAACGTCAACTACTGGACGCCGTTTTCAGGAAGCAGGAAGTTGTGTTGCACAGAGCAGGTTTGTTTACTTTCATTATGCCGTGGATATTATTGTTATTATTAGCGTTTGATATGTCATTATTGTCTTTATGTCACCTTTTGTCTTGTACTTTGGGAGTACTATCACCACTGGTTGTGTGTTTTGTACACTAAAATTAGTGCTGGGCCGTAATGAGGGACCGCTTGGGATCTACTACTATTACCACTACTACTACGACTATTAGTACTACTATGACTACTACTACTATTACTACTACCACTACTACTACTACTACTTCTACTACTACTACTACCACCACTACTACTTCTTCTGTATATTTGCAGCTTTTGGTGTGCATTACCGCCACCTTGTGGTGGAGTGTGGAACAGAATGTAAATGCTTCTATATTCTATTCCGAATCCACTTTTTCAGGATTGGATGTGATCTTTTTCCTTCAATGAATCCCGGGAGCGTTCTTTCAGTGCACGCTCACAATGACGGAACAGCTCAGTGGAAGAAAAAGTCTGGCAAGCCGGCATCACGTTTTACTGGGCATGCCCCATTGACTATCCTGTTGGATTACCGTGCGCATGTAGGCCAGAGATGGGAATATTCCTTTCCATGGATACCATGTTTTCGGAAAAGTCATTCAGAAAGATTCCATTCGACGAAAAACTCCTCATGTTAACGTGGGACATTGAAAGGTGGAAAAAAGAGAAAAAAGGAACCTTGACGCTCCAGATGGCTTCCAATGTTCCTGGCACGACAAGGAGATCCACCTGAGATGTTTGGCACAGTGGGGGGGGGGGGGGGGTCATCAGCCAGGCATCCCTCATGAGCGGGGGCCCTGGTCTGTGTGGTAGCAGCCGGGTTCTTCAACAGGCCAACGCTGCAGTTCCCAATGCTGGCTTGACCCAGGACTTCTTCAGGGAGAAGAACATCACTTTTGGACCATCGCATCTTCCCCTGATTGACATCCCATGGAGAACATTTGGGGATGGATGGCAAGGGAAATTTACAAAAATGGCCATCGGTTCCAGACACTTCATGCCCTTGGTGAAGCCATCTTCACCACTTGGACCAATGCTCCCAGTAGCCTCCTGGAAACACTCCCACCCAGCATCAAAGAACAAGCATCAGTCAGGAGGAAGCTGACAGCACACATGAGAATACACACACGATGAGAAACCTTTTCCCTGTCCCGTCTGCTCCGTGGGTGGTGGCGTCTTTGGAGAAAACCAAAGAGTGAAGGCCCACGTGCTGTGGGTGATGAAAGCTTCTCTTCTAAGTTGCAGGTAATCAACAAAAGTGCTGGCAGTAACTGACGCTGCATCAAGTGTGACGTCATAGCGGTGCGTGACCGTTGACGGTTTCTACCGTATCGATCCACGCGCCCTGTGATTGGCTGCTGACCAGTCCAGTGTTTGATTTGTTTTTATTCATTGTTTTTCCTTTTTTGTGGGGGGGGGGGGTGATTTATTTTATAGCCGATTATTATTACACATTCGTCATGATGACGTCATTATGTCATTATGAATATGAAAACCCAGTAAAATCTAAATTGTCCGATGGTACGACTTTGTTTCTGTAAAATAAAGACCAAAGTAACTAAAGTACTAAGTACTAAGTACTAAGTACTAAGTACAAAAGGCATTCATATGAAAGGAAATAAAAAGGCTACCGCACACACTGCGCATGCGTCAGTGGCCATGTTGGACAACTCCAATTTTCGATAAGTTTGCAACGAAATGATTGAAAAAAGTCCGAGAGACGACGAGGGCGTGGCCATGTTTGTCTTTCTTTTGTCGAGTTTCCAGATTCCACGCAAGCGAGTCGACATCGTGAATCGCTGTTCAGAAAGTCTCGGCGTCGCCGTGCGGCTTCCCCGGCTAGCTTAGCATGCTAGCTGCTAACAAAGAGACACGGAAGTGACCAACATCGCCAAGCAGAGACCGAGTGTGAGTGGAAAGTGTCGGCATCGTGTGAAAATGTGTCAAGTCCAAACGCTGAGAGGTTGGTGAGTCGTCGAAGAAATATTTGTAGTGTTGGAAAGAACCATAGCAGAGTACGAGGAGGAACTTTCTCGAACAAAAGAGGAGAACGAGCGACAACGTCAACTACTGGACGCCGTTTTCAGGAAGCAGCAGGTTGTCCCACAGAGAAGGTTTGGTCTTCGTTTGGTTAGAATGATCGTCGTTATCGTGAACTATTTCCATCTAGTTATATTTAGTTGTGTATTCAACCATACGACGTACAGCAGAGTGTCCGCACTTTTCACCCTGCGAGCTACTTTGAAAAGGATCAAATCCCAGTGATGTACCTCCAACAATACACACATACTTGTAGTATCGCTAGAAAGAGGAGTACTCGGGTACATTGTACTTTAACTAAAGATGTAGCCGTCCATTACTGCCAATGTTCATGTCTATGTATTCATGTCTATGTATTCATGTCTTATCTCCATGTCTTATGTTCATGTCTTATGTTCATGTCTTATCTCCATGTCCATGTCTCCATACCACACACCTTCTTCAACAAGTCGTGGTAGATGCATGTTTTCAATACACAATATACCCCCCCCCCAGCCCTGAGCTGAGGGAACATCTCTCATTGGCTCATGCCACCCTAAAAATGCCTTTCCTAGGTAAGCAATTACATTTATGAAGGAGTAATCGCCTTTCTGGGAAAGTATCTACTAACTCTAAATAATTGCTTTTTGTAAAGTCAATAAGGTCACCTGAAGTAGTGGCAAAATGGAGTGTACCCCCCCCCCCCAGCTGACAAGCATCTCATCCTTACAGGCACCCCCCCGTTACGCAACTCCAAGTGTCTTGCTGTGTGCAGTGGACGTCAGTGAAGAACATCTTCCCTCTGAGCAGCTGGAGCTCTGGGATGGAGCAGGAGAAGCCACAGCCCCCCCACATCAAGGAGGAAGAGGAGGATCCACAGTCCCCCCACATCAAAGAGGAAGAGGAGGAGCCCCAGCCCCCCCACATTAAAGAGGAAGAGGAGGAGCACAGCATCAGCCAGGAGGGAGAGCATCCGGAAGGACCGGAGGAGTTCCCAGTGATCGGTGTCATTGTGAAGAGTGAAGATGATGAAGACGACGGTGAAGGTGAGGAGAAGAGAGAGGCGGAGCCTCCAACAGAAGCTGATGGAGACCACTGTGGAGGATCACCAGCAGACAAGCTCTTAGCTCCACTATCAGATAGTGAGCACACGACGTCACACTCTCCTGACACTGATGATGATGATGATGAAGACTCTACAGCTGATATGACATGTCACCCTGACAACACACGCTTGAAATGCCACCACTGCGACAAGAGCTTCAGCGACCGCAGCAATCTGAGGAGACACATGAGACTACACACGGGAGAGAAACCATTCATGTGCTCAGTGTGCAATAAAAGATTCTCCCAGAAGGCACATTTGACAGCACACACGCCAATGCACACAGGAGAGAAACCTTTTGTCTGTTCTGTGTGTGGTATCGGTTTTGGACTCAACCATCGTTTGCGAACGCACATGAGGATACACACCGGAGAGAAACCTTTCACCTGTTCGGTGTGTGGTACAGGTTTTGCACGAAATGAACATTTGATAACACATATGAGAATACACACCGGAGAGAAACCTTTTACCTGTTCAGTTTGTGGTACAGGTTTTGTACAAAATCAGAATTTGAAAAGACACATGAGAATCCACACTGATGAGAAACCGTTGATACCACACACAAGGATGCGCACTGGAGAAAAAACCTTCACCTGTGCAGTATGTGGTATCGGGTTTGGACGAAATTATCATTTGAAAACACACATGAGAATTCACACTGGAGAGAGACCTTTCGCCTGTTCATTCTGTGGTCTAGGGTTTGGACAAAACCAGAACTTGA
This sequence comes from Doryrhamphus excisus, assembly GCF_030265055.1. NCBI lineage: Eukaryota > Metazoa > Chordata > Actinopteri > Syngnathiformes > Syngnathidae > Doryrhamphus > Doryrhamphus excisus. Next base: position 2,110,913 of record NC_080477.1, read on the forward strand.
AAGCACACATGCGGATACACACTGGTGAGAAACCTTTTGCCTGCTCTGTCTGTGGTGTAGGTTTTGTTCAAAATCAGAATTTGAAAAGGCACATGAGAATACACACTGGTGAGAAACCTTTTGCCTGCTCCATCTGTGGTGTGAGTTTTGGACAGAATCAACAGTTGAAAACACACATGAGAAAACATACTGAGGAGAAGCAGATGTCTGTTCAGTCTGCAGCAGAAGCCTTCTAGACCCAACAACACTGGAGAGCAAGTGTTGACTTGCAGTGTGATGAACATTGTCTACACACGTTGGAGAGCTAGTGTTGACTTGCAGAGTGATGAACATTGTCTACACAGGCTGGAGAGCTAGTGTTTATTTGCAGTGTGATGAACATTGTCTACACAGGCTGGAGAGCTAGTGTTTATTTGCAGTGTGATGAACCTACCACTTAAAGGTACAGGATGTGATTGGCTGGCGACTCGTAGCTGGCCCACGTCAGCTAGGATAGGCTCCAGCCGTGTTGGAAATGCGTGTATGTCGTGTCTTTGAAGTACATTAAAAATAGAAGACCAGATGTGACGAGTGTTGGGTTTATTTCATGAAATTGCAAAGTTGCGCCAAGAGGAGGTGGCGTTGAGTCCCTAAAATGTCGAGCCGCCATGAAGAAACATCTGCAAGAGGCTGGATGAGGCAGCTGGACTCTTCTTGCTGGTTGAAGATGTTTCATCTTTAATCCAGTTCTATCGTTACCAACAGGAATTGTTATTGTTGTTGGGGTTTAACACGGACGTCTAAAAGGTGACGGATGAATTTTCCCGGGCGATTGTCAGTGATGAATAAAGAGACCCGGTGAGCAAGGCAATGCTCCAATGTCCAGTTTGTAAAGTCGGGGGACACTTTGACCTCATACGATGAGGAAGCACAAAGGTCCTCCCTTGTCATAGGCGCCCCAGACAGTGCCTGTGGAGAGTGAGAAGGGCTAGCATGCTAACCATGCTACGCCCGACAAGCCTGCCACCACCACCCCTAATATCACCGCTTTAGGCTCCTAAATGCACCACCACAAATGAAGCCAGGGTCTTCCACCGTGTGTCACAAACAGGAAGTGATCATCTCTATGATCAGCTGGTAAACCTCAATGGCGACACTTGGATCAGGAGTTACATTGGATCCATTATTTAGGAGATAGCTCACTATCACTCACATTCCAAGCAGTGCACGCAAGTGAAGGGGTCCCGTTTACGTATGGAAAATCTATATATTTGTTCCAGATATACACGTCCACCATCCATCCATCTTCTATGCCGCTCATCCTCACTGGAGTAACCTGACCAGACACCCGAGACGACACACGGGAAGACCTTCGTGTGCTCCGCGTGTAATACAAGATTTTACTCCAAGGCCAATCTGGCGTCCACACAGAAAGACACACTGGAGAGAAACCATTTACTTGTTCTGTGTGTGGTATAGGTTTTGTACAAAATGGCTGTTTGAAAATACACATGAGCATAAACCCCGGAGAGAAACCTTTTACCTGTTCTGTGTGTGGCGTTGGCTTTGGGCAAAATCAAAATCTGAAAGCTCACGTGAGGAGACACACGTGAGAGAAAGTGTTGAGGTGCAGTGTGCGGTGAAGGTTTCTCCTACAAGTACCAGCTTGGCAATCCCACGTGCTTGACTTGACTTGAACTTACTACCAACATCACGTGCAGCATATGTGACGTCATTGCTGCTGGCGGCCCGCAGAGGGTGGAGCCAAACATCAAAGGCAAATGGATCCAGCTCACACGTGACTGATGAGAACACGTGGTACGGAAACTGCATGGCTGGATGGTCGGTTTTAATTCATCAAGGCTAAGTTGTTAGCACTTAGCCTGGCTAGCAAGCCAGCCTATTTGTGTTTGCTCTTGCCTTTCCTTCGACTTGATTTCTGAAAGAGAAAAAAAACAATGGGGGGGGCATGCTGCGCATGCGTCGGCGGCCATGTTGGACTATTGTACCAATTTCGGTAAGTTTGCCAGGAAATGATTGGTGGAAGAAGCAAGACGGCGAAAGCGTGGCCGCGTTTGTTTTCTCTCCCCTCCACATTCCACACAAGCGAGGAGTCGACACCCTTCATTCGCGTGAAGACAAAACCTACCCCAGCGTCACTCTGGAGCACCGGCTAGCTTAGCTTGCTAGCTGCTAACAGAGAGATAGCAACACGCGCCAAGTGTCGGGATCGTGTGAAAATGTGTCAAGTCCAAATGCTGAGAGCGTTGGTGAATCAGCGACTAACTGCGGCTGTTGAAGAAATATTTGTAGTGTTGGAAAGAACCATAGCAGAGTACGAGGAGGAACTTTCTCGAACAAAAGAGGAGAACGAGCGACAACGTCAACTACTGGACGCCGTTTTCAGGAAGCAGGAAGTTGTGTTTGCATTTACAGGTTGGTTCTTATTTTGTCATAATCATCACTCACAAATGTGTGAGTGTTATTTGTCATTTAGTTTGATGCTTGATGCTAAATACTTTATAAATCCTAAATAGTGTCTCTTCACACGTGCCCTTTATTGTTTAGCGTTAATTAACGCCATCGGATGTCATTAACATCTGAATGACTATTTCAAAAGCAATGTAGAAATGTGCGGCTTGCGTGTAAATGACGGCTGTTGAAGGACTATGGTGTATTATTAGTAATATTAGTATTATTAGTAATATTCGTATTATTAGTATTATTAGTGACAGCATATTGAAATCCACATGCTATGTAGCATTCTGGCCACTAGGTGGCAGCCATGACGAACCATTGACGGGACTTTCCTTACATGACGTGACCTCAAGCTGCAGGAAGTCAGACATGACAGTTATCCTCTTATTCTGTGCGGAAGTGGTAGTTTTTGGCTTCTTGGGTTTAGAAGAAATAAATGTGAGGCTAAGTGGTTAGCTTGCTAGTCTGTTAGCTGGCTAACCATCAGCTGTGTGGAATCTTTGCAGCATAAGTTATGGATATATGTTATGGATGATAATATTGATGAAATATTGATGGTTCTCTCCCTCCGTCGTGTTGCATGCATGACAGGCATGAGGGGGACTGCTATGATATGTTGTGAAATATGGAAATTCACCATGAAATGGATCATGGGCTTTACAGCAAGTGAAAACCAGAAGTACTTTTTATCCACGTTGATGTTGATGTTGGCGTCAGACGCCATAAGAACCTGAAATGGTTGCTCTTTCTGCTTTGTCTCCACAAGGAACAACCACCAAGGGTGGGGCCGGGCAGGGCCACGCCTGATTGGTTAGCCAGTTTAAGTGTTGCTCAGGACAAATTTGATTGGCCCAAGACGGCCAAGTTTGGTCTTCTTTCAATATTTCAGCTTGAAATAAAAAACGATTATGAAGATTGATTTTTCGTCAATTTAAGGCGGGCCTCATAAGACCATGAAATGAGTTTTTATTGATCATTCTTTTCTTGTCCAATCACATTTGTAGGAGGTCACGGCAGACCTTAATGAGGTGACCAAACGCCCTGTTTTCCCAGGACACGTCCTGTTTTCACATCCTGTCCTGTCCTGGGTTGGTTCCGGTTTTTTTAGACGATGATGAAAGGTTTCTTTTGACCAGTGTTGCCAGAAGTCAGGAAAAGCCAAAGAAAAAGTCAGTGGTGTCCCTTCGAGGTAAAAGAGATCATCCTGTGACGCTGGAGTTGAAGTATCGTAAAATGGGGGACGTTACCTTCATCTCACCTTCCTGGAAGCATTTTCATGCTGCTTTTTCAACGTTCCTCCTTTGGCACTCAGGGCCAGCAAAGCCTTCTCTGCTGGCCTACACCAGAAGCACCGACCTCCATTTCCATGCCGGTTAGTATTTCTACCATGAAATCATAGACTTTTCTTTTTGCCGTGTTTCTTGTCTGCAGTGCAGCAGTAGCGGATGTGGATGACGGTAGTTTTTTGTCCAATCAGATATCTACGTGTTGCCATGTCAACGTAAACACGGCCTTGCACGTGAAGCAGGAAAGGCGGATGTGGATTGTCCCTCTGGGCTTGCCGTAGCCGCCCCGCCGTTCGTCGGCTCGCAGCAACAACCTGCCTGCCGCTCGGTCGTCCGTCTAATGGTTCGTGTATCCCCGCGTTGTTCGCTCCTCGTTCGGCGTGGAGTTGCTTCAGGGATGCGGCAAACATGTTCCATCGTCGTTGTTGGGGACCCTTTCCTTCCGGTGCGCCCAGACACGTCAAGCTAGCTTAGCTTGCTAACGGACGAGACGAGGGAAGAGGCGAGGAGGCTAGCGGCACAAGTTAGCGGCACAAGTTAGCGGCACAAGTTAGCGCCACAAGTTAGCGGCACAAGTTAGCGGCACAAGTTAGCGGCACAAGTTAGCGGCACAAGTTAGCGGCACAAGTTAGCGGCACAAGTTAGCAAGACAACGAGGAGGAACTTTGTCCAACCGAACGGGAGAGCGAGGAACAACCTGGTTTCCAAGAAGCATCGAGTTGCGTCAAGCAGCGCAGGTTCGATTCCTTCCTGCTCTCGCATGTTTCGTAGTTTTTCTGTGTGGTTGTTCTTCCCTCAAAGTCCTTTGATTTGACAGCGTTGCGTCAAAACGGAAACGTTTTGTTTGGACGTGTCGTTCGGAAGAACGGAGAGCCCCTTCAAAGCAGGAAGTCCAACATCCGGGCACTTGATGACCTTTGGGATGTAAACAAACCGGCGCCATGTTGCCGTGGCGGCGCCTTCATGTTGTGTCCTTTTAAACTCGTAGTTGGACTTGCAGAACGGCAGCCGTGTATCAAATCCACGCAATAAACACACCGGGAATGATATTTTACTTTCAAAAGCGCCGTGCGTCACTTTTGAAATATGGAGGGTCAAAAAAGATCATCTTTACTCTGCAAGTTGGTCAGGCTGACATGGCTGACATGACGTCACTCAGGCTGGCTCTAAACTAGTACACGTACAAGTTGGACAACATCCTTGGTCCTTCTGAAAGTAGTAGTAGTACTATGAACCCTTTGTGGGTTATCGTGTACATTGTCATCACCCCATGCAGTAGTACTATGAACCCTTTGTGGGTTATCGTGTACATTGTCATCACCCCATGCAGTAGTACTATGAACCCGATATGGGTTATCGTGTACATTGTCATCACCCCATGCAGTAGTACTATGAACCCGACATGGGTTATCGTGTACATTGTCATCTCCCCGTGCAGTAATACTACATACGAGTACAGCTCCTTGCCCGGCACGCCGGCCGCCATCAAGACGTCCAGATAAGATTCCAAGAGCGTGGTCACGTCTAGGAGTACGTGTGGCAACCCTCAGGCGGCTTTTTAATCGCAACATTTGGCTTTTTTTACAGGCACACAAACGGCGTACATGGAGGACGTCAGACCCGCAGGAAGCTCCGCCCAAGAAGAGCGGGAGGAGCCCCCGCCCCCCCACATCAAAGATGAAGAGGAGGAGCGCAGCATCGGTTGGGAGGGGTTCCAAGAGCCGGACGCGTCCCCAGTGATTCGTGTCGTTGTGAAGAGTGAAGATGATGAAGACGAAGGTCAAGGTGAGGAGACGAGAGGGGCGGAGCCTCCGAGCAGCAGCTCAGAAGCCGACGGAGACCACCGCAGAGGAGCACGAGCAGACTCGGCCGCGCTGTCGGATAGCGACGACGCCACGTCCCCCTCGCCTGACTCTGATGACGAAGACGCTAGAAGATGTCCGCCCGACACGACGCGCTTGAACTGCGCTCAGTGTGACAAAAGCTTCGTGAACAAGAGAAACCTGAAGCGACACATGAGATCTCACACGGGTGAAAAAACCTTCATCTGCTCGTTTTGCGGTCAAGGCTTCTACGAGAACGCACATCTGGTGATACACACCAGAATACACACTGGCGAGAAACCATTTCCCTGCTCAGTCTGCAGCACCAGCTTTCGTGTCCGTCCGCTATTGATTAAGCACATGAGGACGCACACCGGAGAGAAACCTTTTTCCTGCTCCGTGTGCGGCCGAAGGTTTGCTCAGAAGGGACAACTGATAACGCACACGCAAACGCACACGGGCGAGAAACCTTTTGCTTGCTCGCTGTGCGGTCAGCGATTCTCTCGGAAGGGTAATTTGAGAACGCACACCACGACGCACACCGGAGAGAGACCGTTTTCATGCTCGGTCTGCGGCACAAGCTTCCGAGTTCAGTCGGGGTTGGTCCAACACATGAAAACACACACCGGGGAGAAACCTTTTGCCTGCTCCGTTTGTGGCAAACGATTTGCTCAGAATACAAATTTGATAACGCACACCAGATCGCACACTGGGGAAAAACCTTACAACTGCTCCATGTGCAGCGCTAGCTTTAGTTATCATTCGTCCCTGAATAACCACATGAGGACGCACGCTGCCGAGTGCGTCTTGTTGCCGAGCGCGTCTAGCTGCAGCGTGGAGGACGTGAATGGATGACCCACACGGTGGTGGGGTGAATTGAAGCCCCAGGATGAGTCGCTAGTAGCATGCTACAATATGCTGTAGTCCTCGTTTCTTTATCACGAATAATCTTTACGGATGGAAATATGTTCACGTGTCATTTATTGGTTTGGTAAAAAGAAAAATGGCGACGTATGGAAAAATAAATGAAGAGTTCGGTGCTCAAGGGCGTCCCCGACATCATTCATCAACGCTGCTTAAGGAAATGAAGTTCCGCAATGTTCCAGGTTTGAAAGCAAACAGGAAGTGAGTAAAATGACATTCCTTCTTGATGGAGCTAGCCATGACGAGCTAGCTCTCGCAGCCTCGTTTCAGGAAGTGACATCATCATGTTTACACCTCTCCGCTGAAGCAGAGTAAACCAACGCTTCTCCAGGTAGATGCTGGACTTGGTTCAGTGTCGCTTTCATGCAAATAGTACAACGTGTTGCTGCTGGATGTTCACGGTATCCCAGTGATACTGTAAGACAAAGCAAGTGTAGAGAAGGAGAAACAGATGGACGGCCACCTCAAGTGTTCTTCTTGGCATTGACCATTTCACTGACGACTGCTATGGAGGGACGCCTTTCCCAGAAGCACTTGGCTTGGAAGTGCGGTTGGAACGCATTTTGGAAAAGGATGCTACAGACAGAAAGAAAAGAACGTCAAAGTTGCTTGCTTACATGATATCTTCTATACACCATTCCACGATAGCGACAAGGCTGTAAAGCTGGAGACACGTTCTAATCATCTTCTCTGGTACGTTGGCTGTGGGGGTGAAAGCCTCAAATACCATCAAGCTATAAAAACCTGCTCATTAAGAATTTCAAAGAGTAAAGGAAGTCAACTCCAGAGTCATTCTGGTTTTGAAGGTCATCTCCATGTCTTCTGGCTTGAGGTCTCCATTTCTTTTCCAAATGTTTCTCCTGTCTTTTGTCCTCACAAACTATTGACACGTCGCTCCAATCTCCAATGTCTCCGACACCGCCATGTTTCTTTGCCTGAGTGATCGTACTCCAGTCCAGACGTTCTCAAACCCAGGAAGGGGAGCCGCCATTGGACGCCAACTGTCTGTGGACCAATATCACAATATACGGATGAACATGTGTGTATTAACAGGGGCCTCACAGCTGGGAGACCCGAGTTCAATTCCACCCTCAGCCATCGCTGTGTGGAGTTTGCATGTTCTCCCAGTGCATGCCTGGATTTTCTCCGCGTACTCCCCCCCCCCCAATCCACAAACACCAGTCCAGGGTGTTTCTCCCCAAGACAGCTGGAATAGGCTCCAGCCGGCCCACGACCATCGTGAGGATAAGCGGTAGTGAATGAATGAATGAGTGAGTGAGTGAGTGAGTGAGTGAGTGAGTGAGTGAGTGAATGAATGAGTGAATGAGTGAGTGAGTGAATGAATGAATGAATGAGTGAATGAATGAATGAATGAATTGTGAGGAGCCTGCTGATGGTAAAATGAGTTGAAAATATCTCCTTTCCGGTCAGAAGCGCTTTATTTTGAAATCAGGTTCACGGGAAGTGAACGGCATGATGGATCCAGGCTTCGTACACCGGCCTGCTCATTACGTCTCCACAATGTTTGCTAGTCCCTTTGCAGTAATAATTGTTGATATCTCCCGCCTAAATCAGGTTGTCGTATAGTTCGGTGCTTCATACGACAAAGAGCGCTACCCGACTTAGTTTGTCGCAGTGGAGTTGCCGTAGCTAATCCGCAACACATCCGGTTGCTGCGGCACAACCATCGCGGTGGAGCTCCGCGTTATTACGTTTCATTGTCGCATTTATTGTCAACTGGAGCCATCATCTTTTACAGAACCAAGTAAACATCGGCAGTTCAAACCCCGGTGCCAGGATCAAATCCTGTCAGCGCACTTTGACGTTCCACAAGCCAGCCTCGCTTGTTAGCGGCTAACAAAGAGACCCGGAAGTTAGCAACGCTTCGCTAAGCAAAGATCAAGCGTTGAGTGTCAAGTTTTTGATTGTGTGAAAATATATGAAATACTAATACGGAGAACCCAACTGCGGCTGTTGAGGGAAAGTTTCTGGTGTCAGAACCATAGCAGAGTACGAGGAGGAACTTTCTCCAACAAAAGAGGAGAACGAGCGACAACGTCAACTACTGGACGCCGTTTTCAGGAAGCAGGAAGTTGTGTTACACACAGCAGGTTGGTTTACTTTTTACTATCACGTTTTTATTTGACCATCATCAGTTATTCTAACAAAAACTATTTTATTGGCAGCACGAGGTTGATCCTTATTTTCACCCCAATTTGAATCAAAACAGAAATGTTTTTGTTGATAAGGAATATTTTAACCGTTTTAACGTCGTTTACAGTCACTCAAAAATGGAAGACGTTGTTGGGATCAGTTCCTGTGAAGTCCCCCTTGAGCAGCAGGACTGGACCTCCAGGGTGGAGCCCCCCCACATGAAAGAGGAGGAGGAGCACCGGTCCCCCCACGTTAAAGAGGAAGAGGCGGATCCCCGGCCCCCCCACGTTAAAGAGGAAGAGGAGGAGCACAGCATCAGCCAGGAGGGAGAGCATCCGGAAGGACCGGAGGAGTTCCCAGTGATCGGTGTCATTGTGAAGAGTGAAGATGATGAAGACGACGGTGAAGGTGAGGAGAAGAGAGAGGCGGAGCCTCCAACAGAAGCTGATGGAGACCACTGTGGAGGATCACCAGCAGACAAGCTCTTAGCTCCACTATCAGATAGTGAGCACACGACGTCACACTCTCCTGACACTGATGATGATGATGATGAAGACTCTACAGCTGATATGACATGTCACCCTGACAACACACGCTTGAAATGCCACCACTGTGACAAGAGCTTCGGCCACAAAAAGAACCTGAAAAGGCACCTGAGATACCACACAGGAGAGAAACCTTTCATCTGCTCATTCTGCGGTCAGGGATTCTATGAGAAGGCACATTTGATAACGCACACAAGGATACACACGGGAGAGAAATCTTTTTCCTGCTCGGTCTGCAATCGAATTTTTTGTGACCGTTCCGCATGGGTGGTTCACCAGAGAACACACACAGGAGAGAAACCTTTTGCCTGCTCAATCTGCGGTAAAAGATTCCCTCGTAGGGAAAACCTGAGAACACACACAAGAACGCACACCGGAGAGAAACCTTTCACCTGCTTGGTCTGCAGAACGAGCTTCACTGTCCGTTCGACACTGGTCCAGCACATGAGAACGCACACTGGGGAGAAACCTTTTGCCTGCTCAGTGTGCGGTGTGGGGTTTTCTCAAAACACGCATTTAAAAAATCACATGAGAACGCACACCGGAGAAAAACCTTTTAGCTGCTCAGTCTGTGATCAGAGTTTCTCCGTTAAAGCCAGTTTGATGTCGCACATGCGAACACACGCTGGACACACGTGACGTGGTCACGCCTCCATATTTGTTCACGCTTAGCGGTGCTTTCATGTGAAAAATAACAATTGAATCGCTCGGACAAACGAGTGTAGAAGGAGCGGCCAATCGTGGATCGGTCATCAGTCAAACCAGTCAGTGAAAGAATGGCGGTGACGGCACGAACCCGTGTAGCCATGACATGTTCTTTGTATGCCAACTGCGATCCAGGTCAGGTGTGATGATGTGACTCGCCGCTTTGTGGTCTTCTCTACGAGTTTGTCCTGCAGTGAGAATAAAAGAGCCTTCACGTGGTGCTTATGTTCCTCGTCTGAAGTCCTCCAGCACACGACGCATGAACTCCTGTTTTGCTCCAGGTCCATGAGTAGGCACCACCAGACTGTCTCAGGTAGGTAGGACGTTCAGAGAACGTTTGAACGAAGTTTGCTGCTTTGGGGTTCAGACGTCAGATGTTGCTGTCGGGTCCCATCGCTTTCGTCTTGGGAAAGGCGTGGTTCGCCATCGGACTGCTCGTGGGCGCTTGGGAGCGGTCGCTCTCGGAGGTTCTTTATTCATGGATGTGTTCCTCCACACCTGGAGGATTCCAGGATGCAGGGCTGATGGTAGCGCCCACCCTTTCTTCTCTGGACGAGCCCCAAGCAATCAGAAAGGGGATTCCTAAGAGAATGGGTCCACCCCGGTCTTGAGGAGTCCAGTCCCTGTAGCTTTTGTCCCTGGTGTCTTCTATGCCCTCTTCTTGACACCAGGACATCTTCCAAAGTCTTGGACTCTGTGTGAGCAGATGCACTCACACCTGCTTCCAGAGCGTTGCACTGGTGGTCTCCACCCCTGGTGGTCCCATCCCTGGAGGTCCCCATCCTATCCTTGGTGGTTCCCATCCCATCCTTGGTGGTCTCCATCCCTGGTGGTCAGCATCCCTGGTGGTCCCCATCCCTGGAGGTCCCCATTCCTGGAGGTCCCCATCCCTGTTGGACTTTCTGACCCTGAAGCCTTCTTCTCAACCTTTTGGTGCGAAGCAATGATGGCCGCACGTGTTTCCTTGCAAGTGAGGATCGTTAACGGAGGACAAACAAAGATTTCACGTACCCGCCTCCCTTTTAAGCTTCCAGTGTTATTGTCAGGAGGACATCTCCAGCCTTCAACTCTGGAAACCACCTTTGGAAACCAGAGGATCGCGAACAGGACGTCAGCTGCTCCTTCTGCGGCGGGGCTGTTTGGGATGAAGGTGCCATTCATCTTCATCACATTTTGGCTTACCTGAAATTGCCATCATAAAAGCTGGCAGGAGAAAATGAGTATTCGCGTCCTTCTCCAGACCTTTGGACGGGAACGTCCAAGCCGGAGCAGGCCGTGGCCGAGCAGCATCCAGGTCTGAGGCAGCCGAGACCCCGCTGCACTGTCCCCAGGAACCGCTTCCTCGCCGCAGGACGTGTCGGTGGGACTGAGGAGGTTCTCTGAGTATCCTTTCCACTGACCTCCAACATCTCCATCAAGGTCAGCAGCACACCATCCCCACCACACGGTGCTTCCCCCTCCTCAAACGCTGGATGGTGGTCCAGAATCTCTTCAGAGCTGTCTGGAAGTCAGCTTGACCCCACCCCCCACCCTCAATGTCCCCAATTGGCTTACTGGGCCACCTTATGGCCGCCTCCATGATGGCCGCCTCCATGATGGCCGCCTCCATGATGGCGGTACAGGAATGGCTCACGCACACAAGGTCCGCTGCCCCCGGGGAACACGGTCAGAGCTCTGCTGGACGTGGGACCTCCGATGGGAGACTCCGCCAGGCGTCCCCAGTGGCCCCTCGCTATACGAGGGCGCCAAGTCCCTGGGGCAAGTGACCGGTCTCTCCAGGTGGGACGGCACGGCTGTGTCATTGTTGCAAGGCGTGTTCAGGGAAAAGGGAACATCAGGATACGTTCAAGGTCAATGCTACTTTTGATTTGTTTATTCATCCATACTCGGCCAGTGAGTGTCCATCAGTTGCTCTGTTATCGACTGCAAAGCCGTGATAAGGAATCACCAACATATCAGAGATTGACATATCACAGCATATGATAGCAGGCCACAAACAACAGCATGTTAGCATATCCCCAACTTCATCTCATCCACTTGGGCAGCCAATAGGAATACAACTCAGAAGTCACGTGACTCTACCGTAACGTAATGAGTACGAACAGAACAAACCTGCTCTGTGCAACACAACTTCCTGCTTCCTGAAAACGCCGTCCAGTAGTTGACGTTGTCGCTCGTTCTCCTCTTTTGTTGGAGAAAGTTCCTCCTCGTACTCTGCTATGGACGATTACGGCTCAATGAACACTGAAAAAAAGTGATGTGATTTATTTCACCGATCGACTTATTGATCCTTGCATTTTTATGACATTTTTTGAAATCATTTTTTATTCTCAAATTGAGTAGCACCAACGACCACTCAGCTGTTCCACGATGTACTTTGCCTAAGTGGCATAGTTCCCCAGCTGCGTTTGGGGCCCGACGCCACCCAGGCCACGCCGACAGCCATCATGTCACACGGCGAGTATCAACCAACGTTACTGCGCATTGTGCGTTTTCATGTGGCGAGCCAGCGCGGAACGAACCGGAAAAGGTTTGCTGCACACCGAACAGGGAAAGGGTTTCTCTCCGGTGTGGGTTCTCGTGTGGATGATCAAGCTTCCCTTCTGAGTGAATCTTTTGCCACAAACTGAGCAAGCAAAGGGTTTCTCCCCAGTGTGCGTTCGCATGTGTCTCACCATGACCGAGTGCACCCCAAAGCTGGCGTTGCAGACAGAGCAGGTAAAGGGTTTCTCCCCGGTGTGCGTTCGCATGTGTTTTGTCATGACCGAGTGCACCCCAAAGCTGGCGTTGCAGACGATGCAGGTGAAAGGTTTCTCCCCGGTGTGCGTCCTGGTGTGGGTTCTCAAGTGGGACTTTTGAGAGAAGTTTTTACCACAAATTGAGCAAGTAAAAGGTTTCTCTCCCGTGTGCGTTCTCATGTGTTGGGTCAGTACTTTGTTGTGACTGAAATGTGCCGTGCACACTGAACAAGAATATGGTTTCTCTCCGGTGTGCGCTCTCGTGTGTATTGTCAGATTTCCCTTGTGGGCGAATGCTTTACCGCAAACTGAGCAGATGTACGGTTTCTCTCCCGTGTGACTTCTCATGTGTCTCCTCCGATTGCTGCGGTCGCTGAAGCTCTTGTCACAGTGGTGGCATTTCAAGCGTGTGTTGTCAGGGTGACATGTCATATCAGCTGTAGAGTCTTCATCATCATCATCATCATCATCAGTGTCAGGAGAGTGTGACGTCGTGTGCTCACTATCTGATAGTGGAGCTAAGAGCTTGTCTGCTGGTGATCCTCCACAGTGGTCTCCATCAGCTTCTGTTGGAGGCTCCGCCTCTCTCTTCTCCTCACCTTCACCGTCGTCTTCATCATCTTCACTCTTCACAATGACACCGATCACTGGGAACTCCTCCGGTCCTTCCGGATGCTCTCCCTCCTGGCTGATGCTGTGCTCCTCCTCTTCCTCTTTAATGTGGGGGGGCTGGGGCTCCTCCTCTTCCTCTTTAAGGTGGGGGGGATGCCGGGGCTCCCCCTCTTCCTTTTTAACGTGGGGGGTTCGGGGCGCCCCCTCTTCCTTTTTAACGTGGGGGGGGCGAGGCTCCTCCTCTTCCTTTTTAACGTGGGGGGGCCGGGGCTCCTCCTCTTCCTTTTTAACGTGGGGGGGCCGGGGCTCCTCGTGCTCCATCCTGGAGCTCTACTCCTGCCTCTCAGGGGGAAGTCCTTCACCAACGTCTGCAGGACAGAAGAGGAGATGAGTGGTGAGCAAGTTGGACAGATGGGACAGGATCCGGGACAAGAGGAATCCAAAATGGAGGACGGTGACAGGTGACGTGTCTTATTCTGTCCACAAGGGGGCGTTTACTATTGTAGCGAGCGAGGCGGAGGGCGGGTAGAGTCGCTATTTGGACAAAAAACCCGCCAACAGAAAAAACCCGCCAACCTCTATGGCACAGTCGCATTTTCATGACGTCATCCGCTGTCACTGTTGGGAACTATCCTTTTCCTCATCATTGGTATTCGGCATCCGGAATATTTTATATGAATATGATTATGAATATGTTCATGAATATGATTATGAATGTGTTTATGATTATGAATGACTGAATATTATTATGAATATGTTTGTGAATATTATGAATGTTTATGAATATGTTTGAATATGGTTATGAATATGTTTATGAATATGATTATGGATATGATTATGAATATGATTATGGAGATGTTTGTGAATATGATTATGAATGTGATTATAAATATGACTATGAATATGTTTGTGGGTATTATTATGAATATGACTGATTATGCTTGTGAATATGATTATGAATGTGATTATAAATATGACTATGAATATGTTTGTGGGTATGATTATGAATATGTTTATTAATATGATTGTGAATATGTTTATGAATATGTTTATGAATATGATTGTGAATATGATTATGAATATGATTGTGAATATGTTTATGAATATGTTTATGAATATGATTGTGAATATGATTATGAATATGATTGTGAATATGATTATGAATATGATTGTGAATATGATTATGAATATGATTGTGAATATGATTATGAATATGATTGTGAATATGTTTATGAATATGTTTATGAATATGTTATGCATATTGTAAACGAATACAAAGTCGGTATGCAGATCAAAGAGCCGCTGTGGAGACTCCGTCATCGGGAAAAGCGGACGCCCCACCGGCCAGGAGCCTCAGGTGGGAAGTGTGCACTCACCGTTTGGGGCGGGGTGGGGGAACATCTGGGAACTGGCACAGTTAACCTCCACACGAGACCACGTGGGAGTAGCTTGTACCTTCTTCCCCGATATTCCACGCCAACCGTAAAGTAAGAAGCAACAAACCTGCTCCGTGGGGCTTCGTGAAAACGTCGTCGCTGCTTCTGAAGTCCACAGCCCGACGCTTGACGAGCATGTGTTGCTAACGGCCGTCTCTGTTAGCAGCTAACAAGCTAAGCTAGCCTGAGACGCGCACGAGGCGGAAGGGGGCGTGTCCTTTCGGTGTCCGTCCAACCAACAGCAGTCGGTGGAAGCCACGTTGGTTGTTGCTCATCTGAAATGGGATTTTATGGACGCTTTAGCGACCTGGATAAGGCCGTACTGCAAATAGACTCGTTCCGTAGTGACGTCACACCACTGCTTCTTCTTCTCTCCGTTGAACCACAGGAGTGCAACACCGCCCCCCTGCGGATAAGACTCATCCCGATGGCCAACAGTGTGGGTCCTCCGCTGCACAAACACAGAAGACATTTGGAGATCCACAGATAAAGAAATAGACTAAAATAGAATAAAACGTAAACCCAAACAAAGCATATGAGATACCTTTAGTAGATATGTAGTACTTTACTTGTACTTACTAGTAGATATCTCATCTTGTGAAACTTAGCAGTAAACCAGATTGCTGGTTTGCCTCGGTGGATTTGGAAGCTTGTGGGTTCTTTTAGCTTGCTAGCCGCTAACTAGCAAGCTAAGTGTTGTGTAAACAAAGCAGAGTACGAGGAGGAACTTTCTCGAACAAAAGCGACGACGGAAGCATCGAGTTGCGTTCAGGGAGGTTTGTTCACTTCTCTGCTTCTCACAATGATGCCCAAGAGAAGCCACACGTGCGCATGTGTCTCACCATGACCGAGTGCAGCCCAAAGCTGGCGTTGCAGGCAGAGCAGGTGAAAGGTTTCTCCCCGGTGTGCGTCCTGGTGGGGGTTCTCAAGTGGGACTTTGAGAGAAGTTTTTACCACAAATTGAGCAAGTAAAAGGTTCGAGTTAACGCCCGTTGCTTTAGACCTGACATGTCGTTAACACTCCTATATGGCCTGCAGGAATATGGCGGCTAAAGTCTATATTGAGCATATTCAACATGGCCGCATACAATGTCCATCACTGTGTCCATCACACAATCTTCTACCTGTGCTTCTACCGTTGAAAGGAATAAAACTAAGAAAACTCGTCGTCGTTTTTAGTTTGTCAAGTTGCAAACAACAAGAAAGGCCGAAAAGCTGCTGTGTTGTTAGCCTGGTTAGCTAGCCAAGCTTTCCCTCTCAGCTAGAGCTAGTTTACACCGGATGTGTTGACGTTCGACCTGTTTGACCACACTTGGTAGTTCCAGGGTGCAATGACGCCTCCGGGCCCGAAGGAGGCAGTAACGCAGTAGAAAGGACTGGCGGCGTATTGCCGGAAGTAGCAGGGCAAGGCTGGTGTGGCATGCTAGCTGCTAACAAACAGACGCGGAAGCGATCAACATCGCTGACCAGAGACCGAGTGTGAGTGTAAAGTGGGATGGTGTGAAAATGTGTCAAGTCCAAATGCTGAGAGCGTTGGTGAATCAGCGACTAACTGCGGCTGTTGAAGAAATATTTGTAGTGTTGGAAAGAACCATAGCAGAGTACGAGGAGGAACTTTCTCGAACAAAAGAGGAGAACGAGCGACAACGTCAACTACTGGACGCCGTTTTCAGGAAGCAGGAAGTTGTGTTGCACACAGCAGGTTTGTTTACTTTCCTTTTCAGCCGTGCAGGCGGGTTGGTAGACATTTGGTGGTTACTTCCGGGGGCCCTGATCGTCCGACACAGCAACAGTCTGGAGGTCAAGGCCGGGCTGCTGGTGTGGAGCTAGCTTGTGGAGCTAGCGTGTTTCTGCTTCGGGTGTGTTCAAGTGTCAGAGGTGTCTGGCGTTCCTTATCACAAGATCCAATCTTGGGTATCGATCAGGTTGAACCAAGTCTCTTTGCATTTTGCAACTTGTGTGTCACAGCAATGGCCGCCACCAGGGGGCGTCATCGCGTCTAACGTCTAGCTGGCATCGAGCTCCTTTTAAAGATCTCTTTGCTACCAAGGCCATCAAACTTAATTGGACTTTGTAAATAATAAAGTAGCATGCAACCGGTGGTGGACCAGAGGTGGGGGGGGGGGGTCTTAGCGAGCATAGTTGGCTTTGGGACTCCTGAAGCAGGCCGTGCGGCGTACGGTTGAGGCAGGAGTTTGGCGAGGCTTCGCAGAGTTTGTGACATCCGACCCCTCAGTTTCCTGGCCACGCTGGGGGGCACCCGGCCTGGATGGAGGATGCAATGGGCGGGTGGAGGCGTACCGGTCAGTCCCCCTGGCACCCTTTGACACAGGAAGTCTGAGGGCACACATGAAGACCTCGCCGTGGCTGAGGTGTCTGAGTGCCGAGGGTGGACAGCTTTGGCCCTGAATTCCTCAAAGCCTTTGATGTTGTGGGACTGTCCCAGTTGGCACGTCTCCAACATGCATGGACGTCGGGAACGCCACCTCTGGATTGGTAGACCGGCTTGATGGTCTCCCTTTTCCAGAAGGTCTCTTCCAGGGTGCCGGGGAGAAGAATGTTAGTCCAACCTTGGCATCATGGAACACCGGACCAGTTCTACACCCTTACTACAGTACTGCGGGGTCAACGGGGGTCCACACGGGCTTTGGGACTTGGGTCACTCATGGTGCCATGTCCCGGTCCTTGGGGGATGCCCGATGCCTCGTTTGATGGAGCAAAGCTGGACTACACTTTGTTTGTCTTCTTGTGTCCTGCAGACGCCAGCAGAGGACACCCTCGAGAGGAGTGGAGCGTCATGGTGGACCAGGAGGACCCACAGCCCCCCCACATTAAAGAGGAATGGGAGGAGCCACAGCCCCCCCACATTAAGGAAGAACGGGAGGAGCCACAGCCCCCCCTCATTCAAGAGGAAGCGAAGGCTCACCGTCAGGAGGGAGAACGTCTTGAAGGACTTGAGCTGTTTCTAAGGATCGGGGTCCCTGAAGATGATGAAGACGATGGTGAAGGTGAGGAGAAGATAGAGGCGGAGCCTCCAAGCAGCAGCTCATCTCAACACTTGACAACAGAAGCTGATGGAGACCACTGTGGAGGACCAGCAGACAAGCTCCCAGCTCCTGATGGAAGGTCTGCATCTGACATGGCGTCTGACCCCCCTGGCCCCTCCTACTGGAAATGCGCCTACTGTGACAAGAGCTTCCACCACCGCGGCAGCCTGCAGAGACACATGAGGAACCACACAGGAGAAAAAGGCTTCATCTGCTCGGTGTGTGGAAAAGGGTTCTCTCTGAAGGCCTACTTGATAGCACACACGAGAACGCACACTGGAGAGAAACCGTTCACATGCTCGGTGTGCGGTAAAAGATTTTCTCAGAAGGCGCATTTGAGAACGCACGCCAAAATACACACCAGAGAGAAACCGTCTTCCTGTTCCGTGAGTGGTATGGCTTTTATACAAAATGGAGACTTGAGAAGACAAACCACAGGACTCGCTGGAGGGAAACCTTCCTAGCCCGACCATTCAGGTTGCGGCCCTAACGCCATCTGAGGCCGCTTCTTTAAGAGGCGGGGCCATAAACACCGGGGGGCTGAAATGAGGGCGCTAACTGGCGCATGCGCCTGATCAAGCCCCCCCCCTCGTGGTTATGATGACAGACGGCGGCATCGTGGCGTGTCCCGCAGAGTCTGACTCTTTTGGAACCACGTCCTCCTCGGAACCGCACTTCCTCCACGCCACGAGACCACAGCCTGATGCTAAATCCCAGCGATGCCTTTGAACGCATGTGCCGCGTACAGGAAGTGGCCATGCTGATGGCTCAGTTAGCTACGATGCTATGACAAAATAGCACAAAATATATCGATGCTGAAAACCGTGAATTCAAGTTAAAAAGCCTTGTTTTACTTTCACTTCATGTGGATCTGTTGCTACGTACAAATATACAAAAGTGTGTCCTGTCATTGATCTCCTTGTCATTATGTTGATCATCTGGCAACCCTTGGACAAACATGGACTCATCTTGTTTCTGTGTGAAATGTCCAACCATAAAGGTTAGGGTGTGGTACGGGCTTGGTCCAAATCACTTTTCAATAAACACATGAAAACACACTGGTGAGAAAGCTGTGTGTGTGTGTGTGTGTGTGTGTGTGAGTGTGTGTGTGTGTGTGTGTGTGTGTGTGTGTGTGTGGGTGTGAGTGTGTGTGGGTGTGTGTGTGAGTGTGTGTGTGTGTGTGGGGTGACAAGCTATGGCCAACTTGGCCCGAGAGACTCCACCGTTTTTTTTTTCTTTTTCCTCTCAGCTCGTGAATTTAGTTTCCACTAAATCGACCCGAACCCCACTGCACCGAACTCATTGGCCAGGGGTGTAATGACACCTCCACGCCCTGGGGGGCGCCGTACTGCACGAGAACGCCCCCGCTTTGTGTTACCGGAAGTAGCAAACAAAGGAAGTCAGCATCGGCGACTCGGGCTAGCTTAGCTTGTTAGCTGAGACCCCAAAACAATCCTCTCCTGCTAAGCAGAGACCGAGTGTGAGTGTAAAGTGGGATCGTGTGAAAATGTGTCAAGTCCAAATGCTGAGAGCGTTGGTGAATCAGCGACTAACTGCGGCTGTTGAAGAAATATTTGTAGTGTTGGAAAGAACCATAGCAGAGTACGAGGAGGAACTTTCTCGAACAAAAGAGGAGAACGAGCGACAACGTCAACTACTGGACGCCGTTTTCAGGAAGCAGGGCGGGGGACGACCCAAAGCAGGTTTGTTGTCATGTCCCCATTTCCGACGTCGTGGGTGAGGTGGGACGGCGTCACGTGACGGTTTAGCGGCATTCCTACTGGCTGCTCGGAGAAGCAACAAGGTTCCCACCTCGTGTCTCAAAATCCTTCTTGTACTTCGTCTTTTGGGTGTTTAAGGGCGTTCACACGGAGAAGTACAGCAACATGCAGTGTACTATCTACTAGCATGACGCAGTGTACTTTCTACTATCTAGAGTACCCGGATGTCGTCATGGGCACCGGTCACATTCAATAGTCGCCATACTGGACCGTCCTGGGCGAGTCCCCCACACTTGGACGTCTTTGCCGATTGCTTTTCCTCACCAAGATTTCATCAGTTAGATGCTATGATTCTATGATGATCCCATGATGATCCTATGATGATCCTATGATGATCCTATGATGATCCTATGATGATCCTATGATGATCCCATGATGATCCCATGATGATCCCATGATGATCCCATGATGATCCCATGATGATCCCATGATGATCCCATGATGATCCTGATGATCCTATGATGATCCTATGATGATCCTATGATGATCCTATGATGATCCTATGATGATTCTATGATGATCCTATGATGATCCTATGATGATCCTATGATGATCCTATGATGATTCTATGATGATCCTATGATGATTCTATGATGATCCTATGATGATCCCATGATGATCCTATGATGATTCTATGATGATCCTATGATCCTATGATGATCCTATGATGCTAGGATATATGATGATCCTATGATGCCAGGATCTATGATCCTATGATGATCCTATGATGATCCTATGATGATCCTATGATGATCCTATGATGATCCTATGATGATCCTATGATGATCCTATGATGATCCTATGATGATCCTATGATGATCCTATGATGCCATGATGCTCTGCATCTAAGTCCTGCTAGCACAGGAAGTGGAAGACTGTACTGGTGATCAGAAGTCCAAGATGTAATCATAAGACACTTGACTTTGTATTTTTCTGCACTCTAGATGTCCAGCACATTAAAGGTGAAGAAGAGGGAGAGCGTCTGGAAGGACCGGAGGAGTTCTCCGTGATCGGCGTCCCTGTGAAGAGTGAAGATGATGAGGGCGAAGGTGAGGAGAAGAGAGAGGCGGAGCCTCCAAGCAGCAGCTCAACTCAACACATGACAACAGAAGCCGATGGAGACCACTGTGGAGGATCACCAGCAGACAAGCTCTTAGCTCCACTATCAGATAGTGAGCACACGACGTCACACTCTCCTGACACTGATGATGATGATGATGAAGACGCTCCAGCCGATGTGACATGTCGCCATCAGTGCCCACAGTGTGACCAAAGCTTTAATGACAGCAGTAACCTCAAAAGACACATGAGAAGACACACCGGAGAGAAACCCTACATCTGCTCCATATGTGGCAAAAGGTTCGCCCACAAGGGAAATTTGACAACACACACAAGAACGCACACCGGAGAGAAACCATATTCCTGTTCTGTGTGCAACACACGTTTTAGTGACCATTCCGTACTGATTCGCCACATGAGGAGACACACCGGAGAGAAACCTTTCACATGCTCCGTGTGTGGCAAAGCTTTCCTTGTGAAGGGGTCTCTGACATCACACGCGCGGACGCACACCGGAGAGAAACCCTTCAAATGTCTGATTTGCGGTAAGAACTTCTCTCAGAAGTCCCACTTGAGAACGCACACGAGAACCCACGCTGGGGAGAAACTCTACTCCTGCTCGGTGTGCAAGGCATCTTTTGGACTCCAGGCTGCCTTGTTTTGGCATATGGCAACCCACAACTAACATTTCCACCGTATGGCAACCCACAACTAACATTTCCACCGTATGGCAACCCACAACTAACATTTCCACCATATGGCAACCCACAAGGAACATTTCCACCATATGGCAACCCACAACTAACATTTCCACCATATGGCAACCCACAACTAACATTTCCACCATATGGCAACCCACAACTAACATTTCCACCATATGGCAACCCACAACTAACATTTCCACCATATGGCAACCCACAACTAACATTTCCACCATATGGCAACCCACAACTAACATTTCCACCATATGGCAACCCACAACTAACATTTCCACCATATGGCAACCCACAACTAACATTTCCACCATATGGCAACCCACAAGGAACATTTCCACCATATGGCAACCCACAACTAACATTTCCACCATATGGCAACCCACAACTAACATTTCCACCATATGGCAACCCACAACTAACATTTCCACCATATGGCAACCCACAACTAACATTTCCACCATATGGCAACCCACAACTAACATTTCCACCATATGGCAACCCACAACTAACATTTCCACCATATGGCAACCCACAAGGAACATGTCCACCATATGGCAACCCACAACTAACATTTCCACCATATGGCAACCCACAACTAACATGTCCACCATATGGCAACCCACAAGGAACATTTCCACCATATGGCAACCCACAAGGAACATTTCCACCATATGGCAACCCACAAGGAACATTTCCACCATATGGCAACCCACAAGGAACATTTCCACCATATGGCAACCCACAAGGAACATTTCCACCATATGGCAACCCACAAGGAACATTTCCACCATATGGCAACCCACAAGGAACATTTCCACCATATGGCAACCCACAACTAACATTTCCACCATATGGCAACCCACAAGGAACATGTCCACCATATGGCAACCCACAAGGAACATTTCCACCATATGGCAACCCACAACTAACATTTCCACCATATGGCAACCCACAAGGAACATTTCCACCATATGGCAACCCACAACTAACATTTCCACCATATGACAACCCACAAGGAACATGTCCACCATATGGCAACCCACAAGGAACATTTCCACCATATGGCAACCCACAACTAACATTTCCACCATATGGCAACCCACAAGGAACATGTCCACCATATGGCAACCCACAAGGATGTCAGGTTTAAACCCCGACACTTGTAGAAAAACACTGCCTGTACAAAGGAAGACGCAGAGAGATGAGTTTCTTTTTACTTGCAAGGAGAGTGATCAGGAACCGTTCAGTAACAATTCGCCACCTCACTCTGAAGCAGTTCCTGCCCTCTTGCCTTTTTATTGAAGGGAGGCCCTGTACAATCAAATAGCTGAGGGAAGGGGGGTTTAATCATTCTAGTTAAAACCAGTTTCTTTGCACAACATGTTATCCATATGTGTAGATATCTCATCCTTGGCATGTGATTCTCCGGACACACACACATACCCTTTGAGGTCATATCTACTTCTGACCCGTGCCTATGTCCCCTGAGGGTGTTAAAACTATCTGCTAAGGAATGTTCTGTCATGTTCTGTTTTCCCTTAATCATGATGTACACCACAAGTGCAGGCGTCACAGCATTAATCTTACATTGTTATGTGAGTGATATGAAACACATGTACAGAGTTAATCTTACTTTGTTATGTGGGTGATACGAAATGTTTGTAGGTCATAAGAAAAATAGGTCATAAGAATATAGTAAAAATAGGTCATAAGAATATAGTAAAAATAGGATAACTTTATGTACAATTATTCCAACATTTCCCTCCTGTTTATTCATTTTGCACTATATTCTCCCATCCTCCGTTGACCTCTTCTTTTTCAGTCCCATAGCGCAAAAGGTACACTCAGAGGTCAGCTGCATAATCTCCTGGATCGGAAAACAAGTCCTGAAAATGCCATGATGTTTTGTCATGTATCTCTTCAGTTTCGGTGTCTTCATCGTAGCTGTCTTCTTGGGGCTCCCCTTTTGTAGTAAGGAGGGCATACATTTTTGACACCTCTTGCTTAATTGGTTGGATAGCAGTGGTGATTAGCCTGGTGCACAAAACTCTAATGCAGGGAATGCAACAACATCCACATAAGGTGAGAATAGCTGCAAATACAGCGATTAACATTAAAACTGACATTATCAGTTGTTTATATTTGCCAAATACGTCTCCAAAACCATCCCACATTGACGTGTCAACTCCAGAATGGTCTTTCATCTTGCTGTTAAGGGACCTTAGACCTTCTAAGGCCTTGGTGAGACTCCCGTCCGCTGCCGTGTTGTTCGGAATGAACGTGCAGCACTGATCACCAAAAACGGCACATACTCCGCCCTTCTCCGCCAAGAGCATGTCAACAGCAATTCTGTTTTGGAAAGCCATGAGGGAGGTAGCTGACAGTTGTTCATGGATGGCGGAGAACCCTCTTTCAGTGTTGTTTCCTAATTTCTGCACGTTATAGTGGATGTAGTGGATTTGTCTACATTTTTGTTAATTGTGCACCACCAGCAAATCGATGATTCAAAACCTGCTGCTATCTGGTTGACTAATTTGTATTCATCAGGGACTCCAATACTGTCTATGTAGGTGGAATCATTTTTATCCCACCCTGACACTGATCTCTTTGATTCTAGGTTTGAATATTATGTCTACCATCTCTATTGATTTACACTGAGTATCATTTAATCTTCCTAATTTGATTCCAACACCTGTTCTGTTTATGCATGAGAAGTTTCCTGCAGCTACCTTTTTAGAAAATACTGTTTTTTGTTTTTTTTTTTTTAGTGGAAGTAAGAGGATAGACCTTATCCCATTGTGAACAAATTATTTATTTCATTTATTTATTTATTTATTTATTTTCCCTTATGCAATGGTTTCATTCATTACTTCGATCAAACAATCTATTCCCATAGTTGAAGGCACTACTTGTAACAGTGGTCTGGCTCCCATACATACTACACAATCTCCTTGATTTGACATATTTGCTGCCTGTTCCACTAGCAGCAGACAGTTATTACTTTGTTGTGAGATGCCCGTAGTGACCTGAAACCAATCATCTGCATTTCGAATTACGGCTATTTTAACTCCAGCGTGACGTGTGTAGTTATTTGTGATTGGCATTTCAGCAGGGGTCATGGTTTGATTTTCACAAATAATTATAGGAAAGTAGGGATCTGCCCCAGAAGAGTAGGCCCATAAAAGGAAACCCCAACACGGGGTATTTAAAATAGTGCTCAATGGTTGGTTATGTGGGTTGAGTTTAGCTGAGCTAAAAGCAAATGTCATACTTAATATGGCCCCATGTTTCTTTAACATAATTTTATTATGGAAATACTTGGCTTCTAATGTGGTACCAGGTGCCCAGTAATCACCTTCCTGTGTGGTAATCAATGTGTCCCAACTTAAATCTAACACGTGTCCAGTAACATACCACCAGTAACTAGCATATGTCTTCCCTGACACCTGTGTCTATTTGTAAATCCTTTCAACGATGATATGGGTATTTGGAGTTCGGTAGTCGAATTTGGGGCTATGGTCATACATATGGAGTTGTTGTATGCCCACTTAATAATCCAGGGTGTTAGGTCAACCTGTGTTTGTGATCTGTTAGGGTCCCCCACCCTTCTTTTCTGCATGCTAAGATTCTTTTCCCATAGTAGCAGTGACATTACTATTATTATTCCGATCAGTCCTCCTACTGCTGCTAATTAATTATTATTATTATTATTTTTATGCGTCTGAGTGATCATCTTACCTGCAGACCTGCAACCCCTCCTAATGACGCAACAGAGTTGTGGACAATCTTCACCGGTTTGAGACGACTGCAAACTAGAATTACAGCCCCCTTTGTAGCCGGACTTCCTCTGAAGGTCGTTGAGGAGCTACAAATCTACAGCAGATACCACAATGCTATTATCATGACGCAAATAGGTACAGTTAGGGTAAAAACTAAGATGGAGATGCATAATTTAGTCATAGTTTATCACTGTAAATTTTTCTCGAATACCATAGCGTGGAATTATGTCTTTGCATAGAGTTTTAGCTACTGTTAGTGCATCTGGATGTTTTGTAGGAAACAGTTCTATCCATTTTGAAAATGAGTCTATTATCACGAAACAGAATTTTTTCCCTTCACTGTTGTTGAGTTCAATGAAGTCCATGTGTATTTCTTGAAATAAGTATTGTGGTTTTTGAAATTGGCCAAGCCGAGGTCGCAAGCTGCCCTGGGCATTGTGTTTTGCACACGCTAAACATGCTCTACAAAAATTTTTAAATAAGAATTAAATCCTACAAAAATACAAAAATCCATACGTAGTAAAGTGGGTGTTAATAGTGTGGCATGGCACATATCACATATCCCTCCTGTTGAGACATGTGTAAAACCATGGCTCAAAAATAGCGTCCCACTTATGCAATTTTTTGGCAAGATTGTTTTATTATCTGTAGACATATTAACATTTTTGTCCAGGGTTGCTTTATTCCTTAGCCAGTGGTCAATTTCTTGCTTTGGACTCTGTTGTTACATGTCTGCCAGGATCTGAAAGTGTACTTGTAATTTTTTCTGTGTTAAGATGGTTCAGTTCCTTTAGTGCCGCTTGTTTTACCATTTTATCAGCGAACATATTTCCTAAAGATATTGGATCCGAATTATTAGTATATGTGTCATGCATTTACATACAGCAATTTGTTTTGGCAATTTGCACTGCTTCTAGTAAAGTTGTTAATAATCCTGCATGAGTTACTGGTTTTCTCGTTGATGTTGTCATACCTCTGTTTTGCCAATATTGTGCAAAGATATGTACTGTTGAATATACATATTGGCTATCAGTATAAGTTGTCACCTTTTGACCTTTCATTAATTTGCATGCTTCTGTAAGCACTAAGACTGCATAGCCTGTTATTGTTTTTCCCAAATAATTTTTCTTTGAGGAACCATCTACCAAATCACCCCTTTATGTTAGTGTCTGATCTAATAGGTCTGGTCTACACTTTGCAGTTTGTGTTGTTAGCTCATAACAATCATGTGGTTGGCCTTCCTCAGGGAATGGTAGAAGGGTAGCTGGGTTGAGCGTGGTGCATCGCTCAAGTGTTAAATGTGGTTTAGCTTCATTTAAGATTGCTTGTTTTCTGTCTGTTAGAATGGTTCGCCCTTGTCCTGTCAACTGATGGCCTAAATACTTCACTGATTGCTTACAAAATTGTAGTTTGTCTTTACTCACTTTATGGCCTTCTTTCGCTAAATGGTGCAATAAGGCTATTGTCTTCTTCACATGACTTCCTATCTTGTGACGCTAGTAGGATGTCATCTACATATAATAATTTCTGGCTTCCATTTGGGGGTTCAAACGTGGACATACTGGCCATCATTGCTTGTGAATAAATTATATATATATTTATTTGTTTTTTATTCTTTCTGCAAACATAAATGCGAACCTGAACTTTCTTTCTCTATTTGAATGGAGAAGAATGCCTGATGTCTACTACGGTGAAACATGTGACATCTGTTGGTAAAGAATTTAACAATGTGTGTGGGTCAGGCACACAAGGTGCTCTCGCCACCACAGTTTGATTTACAACTTGTCCTGTATCATTCTCCATCCCACAGAGAGTGGCACTTTTCTCACTGGGAAAATAGGGATATTACGTGGTGGGTTATCGCATTCTACTAAGACTTAAATTTTTTAACAAATCTTCTATTGCTGGTTTTATTCCTTCATATGAATTTAGTTTTATTTGGTTGTACTTGTAATTATACTACTGGTTAATCATTTGGTTCTGGTTGTATTTGTTAAGACAAGCCTAGTCGTGCTGAATATCGCTTTTGGTTCCTTTTGTACTGGCCTTTGACACAATCACGGGAGAAGTGACCTTCTTCACCGCAATTCCAACATCTAGCATTGTTGGGATAGTTTTGTATATTCTGTCTACCTGTTCCTCTACCGCTTCCTCCAAATCTTCTCCGAGTTGGCATAACCCTTCTTTCGTTACCTTCCTTTCGTGTATAAAATGTGTCTGAGTCTTTCTCTTTCATTACTTTTGCTTCATCTTTCTGATATTCATGAAGTAAAACTTCCCTTACTATCTTATATCTCTTCCTTTTTACAACCTTCACTTTCTGCTCTATCTGTTGTTTTTCTTTTTGTGCTGCTTCTTTGGCTGTTTTGTCTGCAAAAGCATTTCCTTTTGATACTGGGTCAGTTCCAGTTGTGTGGGCCGCACATTTGCATATTGCCAGTTGTTTTTCTTTACTTTGTCCCTTCCCCATTTTGAACTAAATTTGGACCCAGTGGTTCTTAACACCTGTCGTGTTCTAACACTGGGGTTATTTTCAACAAGATGGTGATCAACAACCTTTTGTGGTAAAATTCTCTTCAACCTTTTCAGGTGGAATTTTCTTGCCTACAAGCATCCACAAAGGCTCACCATTTACTTCTTGTTGGTTTGGTATAAAACACAGTTACCTAGTGGTAATTGTATTTTCATTCACACACTCACACATTCACACACTCACACTGCGCGCGCCTTTTATTTTTACCGCCCAGAGGACTCCGCCATCCTATGTAGAATTTAACTAGTCTGTTTCAACTAGGGGCGTCTACTCCACCTACGGAATTTAACTGTCGGACCTGATAGAGTCTAGAATTGTCAGGGTTTGGTACACTTACTTTTTTTATTCTTTTCTCAGTTTTCTTTAAAGTACTTTCATTGTCACCTTTTTTACCTGCAGGGTTTGTCTATTTCACCTTTGTGACCTGCAGGGTTTGTCTGTTTTCTTTAGAACCCTCTCTTTAAAGTTCTTTTATTGTCTATTTTACTTTTTTGACCTGCAGGGTTTGTCTTCAGAACCCTCTATTTTACTTTTTCTGACCTGCAGGGTTTGTCTATTTTACTCTTTCACACATCCATTCCTTTTAAACAAAATTTGTACTCACAATCTCTGCGTCTCTGGATTTCCTTCAACCGTCGGATCCCAGCCCGCAAGAGAGGGACCAGTCCCGGAAAGGGTATTAATGCTGTGGCCACAGTCTTGCCTGGATCTCGCTTGCCCGCTGGGATCGTCAGGTGTCTTGGAATCCGGCTCGAAGGACCAATAAAATGTCAGGTTTAAACCCCGACACTTGTAGAAAAACACTGCCTGTACAAAGGAAGACGCAGAGAGATGAGTTTCTTTTTACTTGCAAGGAGAGTGATCAGGAACCGTTCAGTAACAATTCGCCACCTCACTCTGAAGCAGTTCCTGCCCTCTTGCCTTTTTATTGAAGGGAGGCCCTGTACAATCAAATAGCTGAGGGAAGGGGGGTTTAATCATTCTAGTTAAAACCAGTTTCTTTGCACAACATGTTATCCATATGTGTAGATATCTCATCCTTGGCATGTGATTCTCCGGACACACACACATACCCTTTGAGGTCATATCTACTTCTGACCCGTGCCTATGTCCCCTGAGGGTGTTAAAACTATCTGCTAAGGAATGTTCTGTCATGTTCTGTTTTCCCTTAATCATGATGTACACCACAAGTGCAGGCGTCACAGCATTAATCTTACATTGTTATGTGAGTGATATGAAACACATGTACAGAGTTAATCTTACTTTGTTATGTGGGTGATACGAAATGTTTGTAGGTCATAAGAAAAATAGGTCATAAGAATATAGTAAAAATAGGTCATAAGAATATAGTAAAAATAGGATAACTTTATGTACAATTATTCCAACAAAGGAACATTTCCGCCAGGCGGAGGACAGCAGCAGTAAGAACTGCAGAAGTTGGAGGAAAATCCAAAAACTGCCAGACTGGTTGATTCTGACTTTTGTTTGGTTTTGTTTGGATTCAAAGGAAACTTTATTTGTCCGGATTAGCAAAGCGTACCTGCATTTCCATAACGTACACAGTCCTAACGTCTGGTGGTTTGAAAGCTTTGGACGAGAACTGAATCACTGACGGCTGTTGCACGTTTCCCCTCCGCCACTAGGGGCGCTCCAGAGGCCTGATGCTCCCAGGTCCACAATAAGTGTTTTTGTGAAGATGGGCGTGTGGGACCCATTATAGTACACAGAGGGAGCATAGCATGGGAGTGTAAATGACGTGGCATCAAGTAAACCCTGCAGTACATTAATAATAATAATAATAATACATCGGATTATCAATACATTCGATTATCGAGTCAAATGGGCAAAGTGATGATATCGGCCGACACAAAATAACCTTTAAAAGGAAAGTCAACAAACTTAGCTGCATGGAATCCTGCCGGGTTTCTAACGCTTCCCACGAATGAACTCATCGAAGTCTTCATGTCATCCATTTGTCACGCTTGAGGGGAAAATAATAATTAGCAGATAATTAGCAACACCGAAGTCATTATAAACAAGAATATTGTCGCTTTACCCGCCGTTGGCATTTGTTTACATTGTATTCCATTGGTCGATTTGGGGAGCGGAAGTAAATGCGCATACCGGGAATGATTGGGCGGAAGTGGCGTGACGTCACAGCGGAACACGTCTATTTGCGACATGGCCTTAGCCGGGTAGCTAAAGTGGGTACCGTAACCACTCGGGTTTTTTAGATGAATGCTAACCAATTTATTCTCATCCTAGCGCACATTACGATGTTGTTGATTCAACGGACACCGAAGCAACTCTTTCAGCTAGCCTAGCTTCGCTTGCTAGCTGCTAACAAGTTAGCAACACGCGCTAAGTGGGATCGTGTGAAAATGTGTCAAGTCCAAATGCTGAGAGCGTTGGTGAATCAGCGACTAACTGCGGCTGTTGAAGAAATATTTGTAGTGTTGGAAAGAACCATAGCAGAGTACGAGGAGGAACTTTCTCGAACAAAAGAGGAGAACGAGCGACAACGTCAACTACTGGACGCCGTTTTCAGGAAGCAGGAAGTTGTGTTGCACAGAGCAGGTTGGTTCCTATTCTTCCTGTCACCGAGAAGTGCTGCACGGTGAGATCGGAGCTTGCCAGTACCCGGATGTCGAAGTCCAAAGATGGACGCTTAGCGCCCCCTGTAGTCTCCGCCAGGCACTGCGGTGAGGTCCATGGCTGGTGAGGTTTTCATGCTCACCAAGAGCGTAGCCAAGTAGAACAGGATGTGGAGCACACACACCTTGTCCTCCTCCAGGAAGTGCGATGCTTTGTTGTAAAAGTCTGATCACCTCCTGGTGAGCTTGGGTGTGTATGATCCGCCATCTTGGCATCCAGCAGAGCATGCAATACCCCCCCCCCCAACGGAAGAGCGGCGGTGTCGAGCACAGCGTTTGAGCGTTTAAAGTAAAGTAAAGTTGCGACGGAGGAGTAGGAGTCACGGGGGGGGGGGGGGGGGGGGGGGGGAATGTTTCTATTATTCGACATGCAGAAACTGGCAGGCGCCATGATCCGACTCAGTGTGCACTTGGACCAGCACCCCCCCCCCCCCACCCCCCCAGGAAATGTGCAAATTCAGCAGATTTTACTGCAAATGATTGGAAAAATACATTTGTAGTACAGTGGCCATAGGAGTACTACTGCACACGTCACGGTCGCCATCTTGGCTGCATCGTGAAAGGGGACGGACTAAAGACCCAGCTTGACCTTCGCTAACACCAAATCCCATAAATTCCCACGTCGTTCTCACATTCCGACAGAACATCAACCTGACGTTATTTGTCCGCATATTCCCGCCGCTTTATTTTTATCTCCACATCTCCTTGAAAGACACACACTTGGGAAAAGTTCCAGATGTAGGACAGGGCCCCTTTAAGGTGTGTTGTTGGTACGTGGCCTTGCTCAAGGGCACCCCGGCAGTAGTCACCTGACGCAGCAAAACTTCACTTCTGTGTCCTGCAGACGTCAGCGAGGAAGACCTTCACCCTGTGCAGCAGGAGTGGAACCTCAGCGTGGAGCAGGAGCCCCCCCGGCCCCCCCTCATTCAAGTGAAAGAGGAGGGAGAGCATCCGGAAGGACCGGAGGAGTTCCCAGCGGTCGGTGTCCCTGTGAAGAGTGAAGATGATGAGGATGAAGGTGAGGAGAAGAGAGAGGCGGAGCCTCCAACAGAAGCTGATGGAGACCACTGTGGAGGATCACCAGCAGACAAGCTCTTAGCTCCACTATCAGATAGTGAGCACACGACGTCACACTCTCCTGACACTGATGATGATGATGATGAAGACTCTACAGCTGACATGACATGTCACCCTGGAGAGAAACCACCGGTCTGCTTAGTTTGTGGAAAAACCTTCCGTCATCGGGACAATCTGAAAAGGCACGCACGAATCCACGCCGGCGAACGAGCCTACTCCTGCTCGTTCTGCCACGCCGTCTTCAGCGTTCGCTCGGGGTTGATGCAGCACCTGAGAACGCACACCGGCGAGAGGCCGTTCACGTGTTCGCTTTGCGGCGAACGATTCTCACACAGGGGACATTTGAAGAGACACGAAAGAACGCACACCGGCGAGAAACCTTTCCCGTGTTCGCTTTGTGGTCTGAAATTCTCTCGAAAAACCCACCTGACGACGCACATGAGGACGCACACTGGCGAGAAACCATATCCCTGCTCCTTTTGCGGCAAAAGATTCTCACTCAAGGGGAATTTGACGTCGCACGAAAGGCGGCACACCGGCGAGAAAGTGTTCAGCTGCAGCGTTTGCGATGAAAGGTTCTCCTACAAGTACCAGGTCAGCGGCCACAAGTGTTCCGCTTAGGACAGCAGACCCAGGAACCATGGAGGAGAAACCATGGAGGGGAAACCATGAAGGAGAAACCATGGAGGAGAAACCATGGAGGGGAAACCATGGCGGGGAAACCATTGTGGAGCAACCATGGCGGGGCAAGGAGTCGCCGAAAGCACTCCACTCAAACGCTGGCAGTGACTCACCACTGTTTCTCTCATGGCCCCCCAAGGGACAGAAATGGTGTCCTGATCTTCTGCCTTTCGTCATTGGGACTTTATTCCCGTCATATTTTCACGTTACAACCTAATTTTCCTACTTCTATTCCATGTAATTATTCTAGCTCATTGCAAAGGAGGCTATTTTTCCTCATGTGGATGTGGAACGTCATGACGTCAAAGATTTTCTCGTCATAGTTATAAAATGATTGTTGTGTTTTTTGCTAAATGTTATTTTCACAATGTGTCACGAGCCAATGAAAGCCAGCAGCGGGCCAGAAGCGGCCCGGGGGCAGCAGCGTGGACACCCGTGTCCTAACTTGGTTACCCAACTCTCCCAGCTGAGCGTGCCTGACTTCCTGTCTGACAGGAAACAGTGCGTGAAGCTGGGGCGCAAAGACCATCAGCACCGGATCCCCCGAGGGCCTCCTTTCTCCTCTTTCTCCTGTCTGTGTCAGGAAGTAAATGATTAGCATGGCTAGCCCTCCTCACTTACCCCACCCACCCCACCCCACCCCACCCCCACAAAAGCCTGGTTGGGCCATAAGCTTCCAACTTCTGTTTTGTAAACATCCAACTTTATTCCATTCCATGAATTTGTGGTTTGTGACGAGCAAGGGAAAGTCAAATCAAGTGTAATGAAACCTTCTCACCGGAGGGGGCGGTAGTGCTCGCATGTCACGGCTTCGCTGTCCGCCGGAAACGGAAAATGGGTCAAGGGAAAAAGAAAAAACGGTGTCATGAAATCCCGGTCGTTGTATTTGCCACCGTCTTTGTTCTTAATTGTCAACCTACTGACGTCACACGGCGGATTGGACATTATTAGACTTCCTGTCGGCGTAGATTGTGGTCTCGGTGTCAGCCTGAAGCGTCTCGGCTAGCTTAGCTTGCTAGCTGCTAACAAAGAGACGCGGAAGTCGCTAAGCAGAGACCGAGTGTGAGTGTAAAGTGGGATCGTGTGAAAATGTGTCAAGTCCAAATGCTGAGAGCGTTGGTGAATCAGCGACTAACTGCGGCTGTTGAAGAAATATTTGTAGTGTTGGAAAGAACCATAGCAGAGTACGAGGAGGAACTTTCTCGAACAAAAGAGGAGAACGAGCGACAACGTCAACTACTGGACGCCGTTTTCAGGAAGCAGGAAGTTGTGTTGCACAGAGCAGGTTTGTTTACTTCCTCACCTTTGCGATTTAATGACTGAAATCAGAAGATAAGTATGACTTAATAACGGAGCTGCTTCAGGCCTCCTTGTCCTCTGTAGTAGTTCTAATTTAGTAGGTTGAATTTAAAATATAGACATGTTTATCTGTGCAACAGTCACGAAGGTGGCAGGATGTATCAAAAGCTTTCACTGCTGTTTTATTTGCGGCTTTTTCATTACTAAACCTTCTAAAGGACGCGCCATAGCGGCACGTGACGTCTTTTACAGCCACCCGACCAATGGAAGAGAAGAATGTTCACTTGATGGAGGCTGCAGCTTCCCTCTGCCCTCCTGCAAGATGTTCATATTTGGAGGCGCAGTGCCACGGAACTTGGCTTTTCTGAAGGATGCGTTTGTCTTCTCGTGTCCTGCAGACGCCAGTGAAGAAGGTCTCCCCCCTGAGCGGCAGGGGTGGAGCTCCAGAGTGGAGCAGGAGGAGCCACCGATCAAAGAGGAGGCGGATGGTCACAGCATCAGCCAGGAGGGAGAGCATCCGGAAGGAGCGGAGGAGTTCCCAGTGATCGGTGTCATTGTGAAGAGTGAAGATGATGAAGACGACGGTGAAGGTGAGGAGAAGAGAGAGGCGGAGCCTCCAACAGAAGCTGATGGAGACCACTGTGGAGGATCACCAGCAGACAAGCTCTTAGCTCCACTATCAGATAGTGAGCACACGACGTCACACTCTCCTGACACTGATGATGATGATGATGAAGACTCTACAGCTGATATGACATGTCACCCTGACAACACACGCTTGA